>NW_028327172.1:27919987-28223017 GCF_987537825.1 Furipterus horrens | reverse complement strand
AAGAGCCAAATGAAAAGAAATAATTCTAGAGAAAATGGTACAGAAATATGTTTTTCCTCATTATTTTTTTCTTATATGGATTTTAATTTCAGTATGTGGTTGATTTTGTTCAAACTTCAGTTTTGCATTCTTTGAGTAGCTATAATAAGGTTAATAACCAACCTATAGAAAGCAAAACTAAGTAGTATGTTACTATTTTTGTTTAATCCTTACTCAAAAACTCATTTTATTGGTTTTAGAGAGAGAGAGGAGAGGAAAGAGTTAATGGGGAGAGGGGGAGAGAGAGAGAGAGAGAGAGAGAGAGAGATGTTAGAAAACATCGTTTGGTTTCCTCCTATGTGTGCCATTACCTAGGGATTGAACCATGACCTAAGTATGTGTTCTGACCAGGAATCGAACTCACAGCCTTTTGATGTATAGGACAACACTCCAACCAACCAATCCATCTAATCAGGGCAGTCTACTATTACTTATGTAGTATATGGAGATGCGGGCATAGAAAAAAAAGAGGTCACAAAAGGCTATTAAAATTAATAATTCTTATAATGCTATTAATAGGTCAGATATTTTTCTTAGTTTGCCAATTTGTTTTTCAAAAATCAGGCTCATAGTTTTGTTGATCTGTTCTATTCACATTCTGATCTCTATTTCATTTATTACTGTTCTGGTCTTTGTCATTTTCTGCATTCCTCTAAATCTTGGTTTAGTTTGTTTTTCTAGTTCCTTGAGGTGTAAAGCTGGTTGTTTATTTGATATCTTTCTTTTTCTTAATGTAGGCATGTATAGCTATATACTCTTCTCTTACAACTGATTTTGCTGCATCAAAATAAAATCAGAAATTAAAAAGGAGACAGCACAACTGATATCACAGAAAGGAAAGGATTGTTGAGCGTTTTTATCACAGAAACATGTTAAATTTTGTCAAATACTCTTTCTGCACCTATTGAAATGAACACATGATATTTATCTTTCATTTTATTAATGTGATTATCACATTTGTTGATTTGTATATGTCATATCATCTTGTAGCCCAGGGATAAACTCCCACTTCTTCATGGAATAAAATCATTTCAATGTGATCTTGAATTTGTTTCACTAGTGTTCTGTTGAAAAATGTTATTAGGAATATTGACCTATATATATTTTTTCTTATAGTGTCTTTATTTGCTTTGAAATAAGTAATATTGGTTTTACACAATTCATTGGGACTGTTTCCTCCTCTTCAACTTTATGGAAGAGTTTGAGAGAAACTGGAATTCAATCTTTAAATGTTTGGTAGAATTGACCAGTAAAACAATCTAATCCTTAGATTTTACATGAAGGGAGGTTTTTGATTACCAATTTATTCCCTTATTGGTCTGTTCAGATTTTATATTTTTTCATAATTCAGTTTTGGTAAATTTTATGTTTCTAGGAAATTATACATATTGAATATTGATGTATGCATCTTTGTTAGTTTAAAGAAAATCTATCACAGAAAAAAATAAAAGAGAAAATTTTTAAATTAAAACTAAGTGGAAATATAATTCTAGGAAAAAAGTGAATATTTAAAAATGTACATATACACTTAATAAGATACTTAGGAACAAATTTAACCAAGAGAGTGAAAGATCTCTTACACATTGCATTAGATTTTCTGCCTTAGCCAAGAATGTGTCTTTCTTTTACTTACATAATTACATATGTGTGATAAAATATGATCAAGAGTCAGGTTATATTGCTGCTGTAAGGATGTGTTGGGACACCTGGAGTTAAAAGGTAAGAACTTCGATTTTTGTGTTGTACCTTAGGTGTGTAACTTCGCACATATCACATGTTCTCCCTGAGCTTCTGTTTCTTCATAAGTAAAATGGCACAGAGGACTACATCACTGTTTTGCTATGAAAATTAGGAAAGTAATTTCTCTAATAAATATTAAATATACACTTTTCAATTTTAAAAGAGAACTTAAAAAGTTATGTTTTTACCACTTCATATAGTTTCATTAATGGTCAAAATAGATAATGTCATAATGATACGAACAGGAGACACCTAGATATATGGGCTAAGGGAATTGAAAATGCCAAGCTAGGTGCTGTCCATTTCTTCTGTACAACCTGCTAAGTCTGAAGGAAGAGAGAAAAAGGAACTTCTTTCTTTGGAATTGAGTTTGTTAACATTAAACCGTTGTAAGTTGGTGTTAAAGAAAATAAAGCATGTTTTATTTCCCCATCTGTCTTCAGTGAGAGTGAGAAACAGCTCTAGGCAAAAGATTAGCTTCTCTGAACCACTGCTCTCCTTTTGGTCTTCCTGTGCTCCCTTCCTCTGTCCATCCCTTCTTGCAGGCCAGGTACTACAATCCTTCAATTACGTTCTGTTCACATTCACCCCCAGGACAATGTCATATATACTCAGGGCATTTTCCAAGCTACTTTACTGACATTCCCGTTATAAGGACACCAATTTCTCCTTCTTTTTTCTAGACTATGCTGTTCAATGGTCTCTTTATCATTTGCCTTACGGTTTTCTCTTCTGTAATCTCCAACATATTGCATCAGTTTATCTGCCTCATCTGAGAATGTGCCCTTCTTTTACTTACAAAACTTCAATTACTTTTTGACCAAAAAAATAAATTCCAAACTTCTTACCTCAGAATGTTAGGTATTTTTACATTGGTCTCAACAAAACTTTCTATTCCTATAACTCAATATAGTAAATTCTTGTTATTGATTAGGGATACTTTGATAATTTAAAAGTATATTAAGCCTTGTATTGTTCTAAGCAATGAAATATAGCAAAAAAATAATAATAAAGGAGTCAAAGACATTGAATCCCCAAATTTTCAAATATCTTGATGTGATGTAACTGAAGTATAAATACAAATTTAGTTGAACTTCAAATTCATTGAAAATGCTATATAGCATCATAACTATACCAATATGCAGATACTTGCCAGTTGATTATACTTCTCCAGCCTAGTATCCCACATGTGCCCACTAAGTTCACAGAGCATGTGATTCAGATTTGCATTTCAACAAATTAAAATCTTAACCTATGGTTGACCTTTGGTATTATTTTAAAATATCAAAGTTAAAATATTTATGGCATTTTTAATGAAGACATTAAAACATATTAACAGGGCCATTCCCAAGAGCATTTTTATACACTAACAGCAAAGCCTTAGAAAGATAAATTAAGAAAACAATTGCATTTACAATAAGCATCAAAAAATATTTAGGAAAAATTTAATCAAGGAGGTGAAAGAGCTGTTCAATAAAAACTGCAAGACATTGATAAAAAAAATAGAATACAGTATTCCCTTACTATACATATATCACAAATAAAAGGAAAGGTATTATTTATTCATAAGTCAGAATAATTAATACTGTTAAAGTGTACAGAGTACCAGAAGTGATCCTTGAATTTAATGCAATCTCTACCAAAATTATAATGGTCTTTTCTACAACAAATAGCAAAATAATTCAGATAGAACCACAGAAAAGTCTGAAGAGCCAAAGAAATCTTGAAAAAGAAGAATGGTCAGAGCTGTAGGCATCATATTTGATTTCAAACTATATTCTGAAACTATAGTAATCAAAGAAGCACAGTATTAGCATAAAAACAGACAAAGAGAGCAATAGAACAAAAAATAGAACATGAAAATAAACCCACAACAAAGGTGCCAAGAATCACAGTAGAAATCACATATTCAATTACCAGCCTATCTTCCTTTTCACTCTGTTCTGAGGGTTGAGTTTATGGCTTGTGAAACCTAACAATCTTCCTAGATAATTCTGACATTCACTCTTGATCGGGAATCCTTATTCTGATTGTAAAATTCTGCTGTTTTTTGGGCAGGCTTGTACTCAGAGTATCAGTTTTTTTCCTCCCTTGATATGAAAAAGGGATGGTGAATTGAATAGAATGCCCAGTTACATTAAAAAGTCTTTCACGCTTGAAATTAAGAATTAAACTAGATGGCATTATAGCTTCTACACAGTGCAATAAAATGTTCTTATGAAACAGTAGTTTCTATCTTACTTTTAATCCTGAGCAATGTTATGTAAAATGGTCAATAAATGTGGCACTTGAGCTTCATGCATTCAAGGGTGTTAAACCTCATACATGTATAGTAGGAGAACACTGAACACTTTGAGACAACTGTAAAATGAAGTTTTAAATTGCCCTTTCATATTGTTTGTATTACATTGCCAATTTTCAAAGAGACCCCTAAGGTAAGGAATAATGTTATTTTCCTATGTGACCCCAAAAGAACTTGAGTATCAAAGAGTGATAAGCAAGTTAAGGTTATTACTGGTTCTAAATAACATGTTTTCTGAATTATTTTTTTAAATTTATTAATTAATTTGTTTGTTTATTGATTTATTTATTTTTAGAGAGAGGGAAAAGGAGAAAGAGAGGGAGAGAAACATCACTGTGTGGTTGCCTCTTACTTGTGCCCCCATCTGGGGACTTGACAATGCAACCTAGTCATGTGTCCTGACTGGGAATCGAACCAGTGACACTTGGCCAGTGCTCAATCCACTGAGCCACAGCAGCTAGGGCTTGTTTTCTGAATTCTTATTTTGTCATCTGCCTTTGTTTAAAAATGTTCTCAGATTTGGAAAATGCAGGGTTTCAATATTCAGCTCAGCAAACCATTTTTATTGCAGATGCATTTTGAATAAAAAGTATTTCATAAAGCAGGAGGCATATCAACAAGGGCTATTTCTACACAAACCAGCATCTGGTAGTCGTCATCCAAGATTTACTAAACCCTACATAAGAAACAAGGGCCTGAGGCATAACAAAAGCAAATGAATTCTAGTGAAACTAGTCACTTGAATAAATTGTGACTAAGAGGGTATAAATGGCTGCTTACCATGAGTGCAGAGAAATCAAATTGCTATCTGGGGAAGAAAGAGAAAAGTACAAAGGGACAATGAACAACTTGGTTAAAATATTTTCCTACGTTTTGGTTCTGAAATGAACACACAGTCCATTGGCTTAAACATATTTGTGTTATATTTAGATTATTACCTGATGTTTTTTATTGGTAATTTAGGCCAGGTTCACACCTCAGACCCTCTGAAGGCCTCTCGTCCACTTGAAGAATCCATGCTTGGTTGTGCTTTTCTTGTCGTGGACACACGGATTTGGTACTTACGGCCACATGTTCTCCCTCTGGTACTTGTCCTCATTTCCTGAAAATGAAACAGAGATTTTAAAAGGGTGTCCTAAGAGTGTACATAGTTTTATTTTATAATATTTGAGTCTATTATCCCTACACTTAATTAAATGACAAGGCCTATTAATTCTGCCCCTTAAATACTATTCCTATTATACCCAACTATCTTTTCAGTCCAAGCCACCATAATCTCTTGCTTGGCCAACAACACTTCCCACCTCCACTATTTAACCTTTTAATCTATCACAACAAAATTCCTAGAGCAATATTTCAAAAATTTATATTGAAACCTTCAGTGGCTGTATATTATATGTCAAATATATTTAAAATTTATCTTGGTTTATATCTGAAATGACTATATAATTTTGCTCCAAAGTAGAGCACCATTGAGACTAAAACATGACATTACTAATAATTCTCCCAGCAAACTAGGCATAAACTAGTATTCTTTAGGATTAACTGGACAATATGCCCACTCCATCTAGGAGAACCTGTATGATCTGATTTATATCTGTGTCTCAAACTTTTGTAAAATTCCCCTCTGTCACCCTGCTCCAACCACAGTGGACTCTTTCTAGTTCTTTAATGAGAAAGCATTTTCCTTGTTAGTTCAGTTTGTTCATTAGATTCCACATATGAGTGAAATCATATGATATTTGTCTTTCTCTGAGTAGCTTATTTCACTTAGCATAATGTTCTCCAGGTCCATCCATACTGTGGCAAAGGGTAAAATTTTCTTCTTTTCTATGACTGAGTAGTATTCCATTGTGTAAACGTCCCATAGTTGTTTTATCCCCTCATTTACTGATGGACACTTGGGCTGCTTCCATATGTTGGCTTCCATATCTAGGCAACTTTAAATAGTGCTGAAATGAACAAAGGGGTACTTATGTTCTTTTGAATTAGCATTTTAGTTTCCTTCAGATATATTCCCAGAAGCAGGATCACTGGGTCAGAAGGCAGACCCATTTTTAATTTTTTGAGGTATCTCCATATGTTTTCCACAGTGGCTGCACCAGTCTACATTCCCACCAACATTGCAAATGATTCCCCTTTCTCCACATCCTTGCCTGCACTTTTTTGTTGATATATTGATAATAGGCATTCTGACATGTGCGAGATGGTAGTTCATTGTTGTTTTAATTTGCATTTCTCTGATGATTAGTGACATTGAGCACATGTTTTTACATGCCTATTGGTCATCTGTATGTTCTTTTTGGAGAAATGTCTATTCAGATCCTTTGCCCATTTCTTAAGGGGAGGTAAAGGGGATGGAGGGATTAAGCAAAAAGGAAAAAGGACTCATGGGCATGGACAACAGTGTGGTGATTGCTGGGGGGAGTGGGTATGAGGGGACTGAATGGTAATGGAAAAAATACAATGAAGATTAAATTTAAAAATTAACGAGAGACATTTTTCTGAAGTTATTTTCTGTCCTAGCATTTTTGCATTTTTTCTTTCCTGACATGCTTTAAATATCACCTCTTCATAGCTTTCTTTCATGAACATCCCATCTCACATTTTATCACCCAAATAATAATTTTAGATCCTGTGTGCATCTTTTATGGAATGATATATAATTATTTAATTAATTAATTAATTTTTATTTTTCTCCTTCACTATAATATATTGTAACCAATTCAAGATAGTGATTATATCTGGTATCCCCAGTAGCTAATCAGAAAGCTTAGTACATAGTGGACCCTCAGCAAATATCAACTAATAAATGAGGAATAACAAGTGTTGACTGATCCCTTGTGAAGGCATGGCTAGCACTTCAAGGGTGACTGTGAAACGTTGCTCCTTTATGATGAAATTTTAAAGATGAGGTAGACTTTATTCCAAGAACACATTCTTTACCCTTGAGCAAATAAACCACAGGACACAGAACATCTGGCTTAGATACCCATGTGTAACATTGTATGGGAATGACTCCTGATATTTAAGCTTAAATTAAAGGCATTTTAATAAAGATATTATTTTATGGACTAAAAGAGAGTAAGAAATATATAATTAATTTTTAAATAGAATTATCATAGTAATAAAATGTTTCATATTTTTCACCAAATTAGAATTATACCATCACAACCCTTGGCAGATATTAATTCACATCTGTATAATTAAATTAACTATTGATTTTATTTTCCCTCTAACTCCATTCTTGAAATCACTTAGAAATTAATTTTGAACCAGAAATATCTTTCTAAAATCCTTTGGAATTAATCACTTATGGACTTTTCTTTATTTTTCTAGTTCTTCAAGTTTTTGAATTGAGAACATGTGTGTGTATAAATTAATCTGTTAAAGATACCTGATTAAAGTAAAAGCAGTGTTCTGAGGAATGGGATGATTGCATGTTGCTGTAATATAAGGGAATATGTAACATTTGTGGTTGAAATGGTAAGATCTCATGGATTCAAGATCAAAGCTAATGCTCTGTGACTGTGAGTTCAGACATTACCTATAGCAAAGCTTCTGATGTTTTCTTTTTCACTTTTGTTATTTGGGATTTTCAAATAATAATAGATAAAATAGCAGGAGATAATGTTACAGAAACAGGAGAGTCCAAAAATCCCTGGAGTTTGTGGCTAGGGGATGGGGAGAAGGAAGCAGCTTTCAGAATGCCTCCACATGCCTGAGGCTGATGGCCCATGTCTTTCATTATGTAAATTGCTTTAATGCATCCAAAGCCTCAGGTGGATGGGAGGAGTCTTGAACCAGGTGATGGTATGGAAAGCACACAGAGCCTACGTGGGGTTCTGTGAATGGTCAGAACTATTGGCAACACCCACTGTGTCAGAGGACGCAGTCAAGGATATATAGGCAGCTGCGAACACTTTAGGGGGGGCACGCTCGGGGGGGCACGCTCGGGGGGTGGGGCATGCTCAGGGGGGCACGCTCGGGGGCGCGCTCTGTGGCTGTCTCCCTCACTGGTGAGTGTTCGCAGAGGTGCTCTGGAGAAGGAGAGGAGATCCACGCAGTTTACAGAAAGAAGACAGTTCGCAAGGAGGCTGAGAATCCAGGGGGTCCTGCATTGAAAGCTGGAGGGCACCACAGCACAGAAAGGACCTCGCCAATCAGGTTGAGTGATTGGCAGCTGCTGGTAAAGCTGAACTGTGCTTAGGAAGTAGGGAAACGGTGTTTCTGACCCCCCTAAAACTGGCTAGGTTTGGTAGAGGGGAGGCAAGGATATGTGTAACTGTTAAATAAACAATTTTTCTTTTCACTCAAATATAATGTTCAGAGTTGTAATTTTGGCGGTGGGCAATCGGACCCCTAACTAAAGAGCCCATGTGTTTGTTTTCAATTGGAGAAGCCCAGGGGCTCTGTAACAATAATAGATTAGAAAATGTGGTGTAAATGAGGGTTGGTTCTTTTATTTTATGAAAGAAAATAAAAGCAAACATATTTCTTATGTGGTTAAAGAAACAGATAAATTGAAAAAAGTAATTTTGTTGTGGGTGGGGGCATTTCATCTTCTTTTTGTGTTTTACTTTCAAAAGAAGAAATACTAATGGTAAAGTCTTCAGAATCTTTTTACCATAGAAAAATTAACACGGACAAAGAACAAAGAATATATATATTTTTTCAAAACACCATTAAATTATCCAATTGTTCCATAAATTCTGTTAAAAATATACCAGATAAGCTAAAAAATATCATCATTTTCTGTCCCTATGAAAAGTGCTTCTACTTTCTAATAAGGTTCTATAAGAGAAAACATATTTACACAGATATGAACATACTATGGCATTGCATCGTGCTAAACAGAATTGCATGTGATTGTTGCCATCTTAGCTTATTTAAATACTATATTTTTCTCACTATAAGACACATCTGACCATTATATGTACCTAGGTTTAGAGGAGGAAAACATGAAAAAAAAAAAACTGAACCAAACGGTGTACTAAAATATTTAATAAAATATAACAGAATAATATTTCAACCATGTAAAGTGAACAGCAGTCAACCACGGTATTAAGAACTATCATCACTGTCATTAACAAATGAGGAGAGAATTTAAGGTTCAAGCACTCTTCTAGTTTCCTGGGAACCCCAAGAACTCATCATCACTAGTGTCAGAATTTATGAAGTTCACAATCACTGATAGCACTTTCTTCACTATCTTCATGCTGACCAGACGCCCTGAGATTCAGCAGTAAAGTGGGACACTTAAGCGTCCCCAGGGGTTTCGCTTAGGCCCACAGCTTCCTCTTCTAACAGCTGTCGCCACCGATGACAGGTCAGATAATGCACATCACAGTCTGTGATGCAACATTTGCTCCATAAGACTCACAGACATTCCCCCACCCCACTTTTATGGAGAAAAAAAAAGTGTGTCTATGGAGTAAAATACATGGTATAGCTTAGAATGATTAATGCTGTTCATATCACTTAAATATCCTTTGTTACTGATTAGAATAGATGCTTATGATCTTGGAGGGGATCAGACCTGGAAAAATGTATTAATTGTATGATTTTTAGTTTTGGGAAATCTGGTTGAATTCATATCTTTCCACTTAAAGGCCATCCTCCTTTTCTCAAATATTTGCTCACTTGAAGCAGGAGAATAGACGGTTGCTTCATCATATGTCACTCTCACAGTGCGAGCTCTTCCTGCCACAGCATTTGTTTACTTACCATCTTTTAGGTTTATATGCCCATTTCTACTTCATGTATGACACTGACTTTGCTGGGTAAATATTTTTTAAGGGTTATTAATTCCAAGTCTAGTGTAAAGTAATATGTTTATCTTATCTAATTGTCTCAACATTCATTATGGGGTAAGGATTATTTTTATTCCTATTTTATGATGAAGAAATCTGAAAAACAGATAAACTAAAAAATCTACTCATGGTCATATAATAATTTAAAAGGTGGGGTGGGAACATAAAGAATGAATATATTTCATCTCTAGTTTACTTTGCTCTGCAATTTCCTGAATGTCCTTTGGTCATCTACTCATCTCCCACCTTTAGTATGAAGCATTTCTTCACCATACCAATCTATGTTTCTTTATCTACTTTGAAAATATTTGCCTAGGAAATGGAGAGCATTACCCACTTCTAAAATGTTTCATGTGACCCACTTTAGGTTTCATGTGGATAAGTTAACAGGTAAACCAAGTTTCTCCTCACTCTACAAGTGATTAAGAATCCAATTAAAAGTTAGTATTTCTATTATCATATTGAACAGAATCCTTCAAAACTGACTTTCCTAACAAACCAGTGTTCTCCACCCATGTCCTTAGCAACACATACTGTTAATGGCCACAACCCACTAAATGCTGTGTCTGGCTGGTTACCCTCAGCATGCCTAAACACTGGTTTTTTTCAACAAGAGATTACTCATTAAAATCTATCTTCTACTAACCTTCAAACTGTTTCTGTTACTGTCTTTACTTGTTAATAACAGATATTCTGACTATATGGACTCAAAACTTTAATTCATTTTAAAAATATAACTTCATTTAATTAAAACATACACACATAAGTGTGTACAGATTACAAATCCATACTGTTTTAAATGTTTCCCATTCATTAAAAATGTTTATCTTTTTTTGAATAATCAATTTCATATCTATTTTTATTGATGATGCTGACATAATTCTTATAGAACTTTTATGTTTCAGGAAAGAATGACATGATGATGGTATTTGATATTGTCCTTTAAGTGAATAATATTGATATTTAACTATTTTTTTAATTAGAACAAACCCGAAGAACTTAAATGAAGGTGTCATAAAATTTCATTAAAATAGAACATCATCCATTTTAAATGTACTTTAAAATGTAATAAATGTTTTCAGAAAGTAAGTATAGCAGGGTGCTCAGTGGAAAAGGGATGAGAATTTCCTATGCAATGCCACTATCTTGCTGCAGGCCTTAGCACGGTAGCCTCAGTCAGGTCACCTATTACAGAAAGTACAGAGCTGACATTATCTCAATAAGTGCCTCCAACTCTTTTTGTTATGCTATCAAAAAACTTTGAGAGCTTTAAAATTTTCTCATATTACTCAGTTTTTGAATTTTTGCCATTCTTTAAGGAAGTGCAATTTCAATATTTTTA
This sequence comes from Furipterus horrens, assembly GCF_987537825.1. Taxonomy (NCBI): domain Eukaryota; kingdom Metazoa; phylum Chordata; class Mammalia; order Chiroptera; family Furipteridae; genus Furipterus; species Furipterus horrens. The sequence goes on along the minus strand of NW_028327172.1, from coordinate 28,211,781 downwards.
CTATACTTGCCGGTCTCTTGATGTTACAGTTTCTCTATTTTCCTGAAGAGGATTTTTTTTTTCTCAATTTATTGCACTGAACAACATAAATCTGAACAAATAGTTTTAAATGGCAGTTTATCAAGTCAAAACTTACAGATGTGATTTTATTGTACTGAGACTTATTTGCATAATGAATATCATACTCGTTTTTAATATAATAGTGCAGTGGTAATCAAGCTTAGGAGCTTGTCTGTATAGGTGAATTTGGTTTTATTCACTCATCAGTCACATCTGTCACATCTTAACTTTTAGTATAAATTAATTGTAATGGAATTATAAGTGTTGCATTTATTATTATAAAGATAAGTATCTTAGTATCCCAGGAGAATCTGAGGCATATAATATTAATATGTTTGTCTCCATATAGTTCAGCTTTTTTCTTTAATTAGTAGATAAAGCAAATTTCAATAAACTCCATATAAATGCTCATGTCTGTGAGGATTTTTCTTGAATGTATTAAACTGAATAAGTGACTCTAAGGGGAAAATTTAGTTAATAATTTAGGAAATTCTGTATTGTATAATTATTTTAATTGAATAAAAATCATATAGGTTTTTAATTTTAAATCATAAACATAAATAAACATTGCAAAATAAGGACAATGGCAAGTATAGTCACAGAACTGTATTCTTAAATGATCTAAAAAACTATAAACTTAGCAATATGAAAAAATCTTAGAGCCCTCAAAAGTTTTTTCATGACATAAACAGTTGGAGGTTATTATTGAAGTAATTTCATCTATTTGCTTTCCACTGCATAAATAACCTGACATTTATTTGTATGAAATAAAACTTGCCTTTAGTGAATTCTTATTTAATATCTCCTAAAATTAAAGAAAACACCGTAATAATTTTAATTACAAAACTAGCTCACATCTTTAGTAAAATTATAATATTTATATACTAGAATAAAATTTAAAAGTTTAGTGTAGCAGTATAATTTTGTAGGGCTTTAATCAATCTGTGTTACTTTATTTAAAGTAAAAGATATTTAGCATTTATAGCCACATGAAAACCTATAAAATGAAGTTCTCAATCTGAGAAATAAAAAACATTTGAAATCACTTGCCTCCGTGTCTTCAAACCCTTACCAGAGGATTAAAACTCAATAAATGATTATGTTTTGTATAAGTACATAGTCAAGAACTTATGTGGTCTCAGTGGCACCTCACTGCCTTCATTTTATTTCCCTGCATCCTGAAACTACACATATAATCCTCCTTGTGTTTACAACAAATTACTAGATCAAGACTAGTCTCCTTTTACTTTTGAAGAAAACAAACAACACTAAGACACTATTATTCACATATGCATTTTTAGGGCCTGGATTGTTTAGAAGAAGTAAAATGGTTAAAAGATAATAGATTAAAAAAACAGAAACAGCAATCTTAACCCTTTAAACTGCCTCATAATACTATATTTTATACTGTAAAATGTTTCCTCTTACATTTTTATTTGCTCAATTCTATTAAGTAAGGCATTTGAGTACATACAAAAAATTATTTTTGCATTTATTTGTGTATTTTACATTTTATAGTCCATCTATTTTATTATCACTAAAATGAACTAATTTTCAACACCATTTAACAAAACCATTTTCCCTCTTTAGAATTCAAATGTGCCAATATTTTTGGTTTCCAAAATATAACTGAAGACATAAATAGTTTTAATATATCATTGGGTAAAACTTATCATTGAAAATCTTCGTGACTGATAAACATTTATTTGAATGTTTACCAGCATGTCCTATAGCAACAGCAATTACAAAATAATATTATAATTAAATTTTCCCTTTACACTCATGAAGGTAGATAAGATTGTTATATGAGAGTGAGCTCGTATCTGAATATTTCAAATCTGAATATTTTGTTACTTTATTTGGTTTTTCCAAATAATTATTTTTAGAAGGTTAAGTACAAAATTGTCTGGTGGTTGCACAAATATATTTTGGCATAAAATTTACATAACAATAAACTTTAACATAACAATAAACTTTTAATGTCTTGCTTGAAAGCTTTCCAAATAGAAGTATTAATTGAGAACAGTAAATGTTTAGAGATCTCAGAATCTTTCATTCCTTAGTAAGGTTCACTATATCACCTAGAAAACAATAAAGCCATTAAAAAAAGAAAATTCCTTTGAGTACAAGCTATTCATATCATTTTTTATCTCTCCCACTGAAAATGAGCCTTTATGATTTGTAAATATTTGGAAAACAATATGAGTCTTGCTGTAAAAGAAAATACTTTAACTTTCAATGACCGTTATAAGCTCCACAATATGTAGGACTGAAAGCTATGGGGCCAAAGGAAAAAAAATCTGGAGACAAAATATGGGAACATGGCTTTGGGATATGGTTGATACAATTAATTATATTCAAAGTTACTGAGTTCATATAACCATCATGGTAACATAATGCCATTTTTTATAATTATTTTGGGCATATAGGCCTGTTGTTAAATATAAATCTAAGAAAATAGAACTATTTCTTGTGCACTAGCTACATGCCAGGCACTGTGACATTCATTCTAACTGTAGAGTATTCATTATATTTATTTAATACATCCAGATTTCTAAAAGATAAATTCTATTATTACCCAATTTTACTAATGAGGACTCTGAGAAGTGGAGAGATTAAATTAGTTATCCCAAGATAACACCAAACACAGTTAATATGTGGTAGGATGTTGATTCATCTCTCTCCACAGCCTTATACACCATCAGCATATATGACCTGCCAAAGAGCCTCACATGAAAAAGGTTTTTCATTGTTGATGCATTGAATCCATGCTTATACATACCCTTAATGTTTATCTCATACAATGCCCCAAAACATGAACTTGGATTGACCTCCACAATACCCATGGTCTACCTACAGAGAAACGTTTGCAAGGACAAAAGTTGACCCTAGCCCTTCCCATCTTTGGGCAGTTTTCTTCTGACTGAGACATTTGTACTAATGCCTGGCAAAGTTCTGAGCTTTCAAGATTCAACCACATGTAGAAAGTCAAGATTATGAGCCTCAAGAAATGTACATATTGATGGAAGAGAAAATATAAACTAAATAAACAATAAAATAATAAATTTTAATGATGACTTTGAAGAATCTAAAACAAATTAATGAGATGAAAACAGTGGGAGAGTTTTTAAAATTGGATGGTTACAGGCCTTTCTAAGGACCTTTAAGCTAAAACTAGAATGAAATAGATACTCTTAGTATGTAAAGATAGAGAGGAAAATATTTCACTCACATTTCCTAAGGCAGAAAACAAGCATGATCTGTTGTAGTCAAAGGGAGCAGGTCTGTGTGTCTGCAGAAAGGAGACTGTCCTGAGAGCTGTGGGGAAAGGGTTAGAGAGGGGCCATGACTTCAGGGCCTGATATATCCTGTTGAGAAAATACAGTTCCTTTCTAAGAGCAGATGATTTTAAGCTAAAAGGGACATTACTTATATTTTAAAAGAAACAACCATTGATATGGTGTGTTGAATCAATATGGAATTAGAAGCCTGTTGCAGTTAGATGGTGTTATCTTGGAATAAGTTTGTAGCAATGAAGTGGATGATTTCTAAATATGTTTTGGAGGTAGACCTTACAGTCTTGTTCTCAGATTGCATGTAAAGAGAAATAAAAAAACAAAACAATAAGCAGTTGATTGACACTTAAGTTTTTGACTCAAGCACAATGATATTTTAAAATTTAATTTACTAATATGAATGTTAACCACCATAAAATGATGTTTAATTTGTGAGGGAATCAAGGTTTCAGCATTGGACTTGTACGATTGAGATATCTATTACATAGAGGAGATAAAACCTGTCTGTGTTATCCATTTCTTTCTTATCTTTACCTCTTAGAACCAGAGTTTAAAGACTAACGCTTCTGCATGGCAGCACTTAGAATATTAAAAGTGTCCTCTCAGTTAATAATAATGTTCCTTCTAGTGTTTGTCTTAAGACATACTTCCCTCACCATTTCATTTTTCTCTTCTTGGCTTATACTCCAGTTTGCTACCATTTAAATGAAGGCTGAGAATTGAACATCACTGAACAAAATGAAATGTGAGGGATATTTTAAGAAAGAGGATTTTAATGCTCAATGGCAATGTGTCCAGCTCCCCCCACACCATTCTAAGAAGTAATAGATGAACACATTCTAGCATATAGAATTTTATCTGCTATCACTTAAGAAAAACACATTACCTATCTTAACTTTATTAGTTTAGGACAAGGATAGGTTGGTAGAAAAACAGGGAACAAAATACTCTCTCTGGGTGCTAGGTTGTGGTTGTGTACACAAGAGAAAATTCTGGAGTTCTGTACTAAGTCAGCTAGGGCTACAACAACAAAGTAACACAGACTGGGGGATTTAAATAACAGAAATTTATTTTCTCATAGTTAAGGAATCTGAAAGTCCAAAATCATGTCATTGGCCCACTTGGTTTCTTCTGAGGCCTCTCTCCTTGTCTTGCAGATGATTGTTTTCTTGCTATATCTTCAAATTGCCCTGATATCTCTTCCTTGTCTTAGAAGGGCACCAATCCTGTTGGATTAGAGCCCCGTCTTTATTACCTCTCTAACCTTAATTACCTCTTTAAGCTCTACTTGCAAATACAGTTATATTGGGGATTAGGACTTCAACATTGGTGGGAGGCACGATTTAGTCCATACTAGGTGCTGATGCAAGGATTTCAAGTGCTTTGGAGAAAAATATGTAGAGTAAGATAAAAGCAAATGGTTTTGTGCAACAGAGAGAATGGTGTTATTCTGTGCAGCATAAAGTGGGACAATATATAGATTTGTCTTAATCCAAGCCTGTGTGAAACATAATATATGTAATTACTCACTCAGAATTTTAGTATATTATTTAAGTTACAAAATACATTTCAAATAAGGAATTAGAAAATTCCTCAGTTTTGGATATTCACCTTTATCTAGGCAATGAGGATAATCAACAAAATGATGTCAGAGCGAGGGATACAGGCCTGGTAGCCAAACTTTTAGACACTCAGCTGAATCATATATTTAATTCTGGCATTTTCTTAAAAACAAAAAAAAAAACTTGAGTTTGAGCACATTTGAATTTGAAAAATTGCCACACTCATAGAACCTGAAACAACTAGGAATGCCTTCAGATATAGGAGGTTTTTTCTCTATGAAAAAAATGAGACTTGTTTTGTATGGTTCGAAAGGGAGAACTAAATTCATTTGGTGGAAGCCACAGGAAAATTGTAAAGCGGACTGTTTCAACAATTATGTTATCAAACATGTCAATGTTTTCCATTGTAAGAATAGGAGTTTTGCCTCTGCAAGGGAATAAACAAGTTGAACAGCCACTTAGAGAAAAAAGCACACTGGGAGAAATTAAACACTGATTAGATATTAGCACTACATGAGCTTCAAAGTTTCTGCCAGCTCTGAAATCTAACATTCTACAGTAAAGAAAGCCCTTCATAGTTTAATTTGATACTTACGGAATACTTTGAAACACAGTTTTTATTTTTTTGAGATACTAAGTGGTGACAGAGATATTAGTCAGTAATTTTTCAGCCCACAATTGAGAATTCAAAGCCGCCAACTTGAAATAAAACCTATTATTGTTCCCACAGCCAAAATTCTCTCCTAAAATGTAATAAAATATTAAAAGAATATTATTTGAATTTTCTCTCCTTAAATACAGAAAGATACACTTAGAGTTCAGAGACTAAGTATTTTGATTTGATATCTTTCAAGAATTCAAGATACAATTAAGTGGTCAGCAAGTTCTAAACATGTTTTGAATGATCAAACTTGTTTCTCTAACAAAAACAAAACAGTTTATCAAAAGTAATTAGAGAATAAATCTTATGATTCATTTGTAGAATGAAAGAAGGCAATGTGTGAAATTATTTCTCTTCCCACCTCAGCCGCCCAGACCTACCTGTCTGTCAGATGCATGTAATGAGAAAGAGGACCAAGAGTTGAGAAAGTGAAAGAGAGAAGAAAGTTGGCTCTTCCAAGATGCCACCCAAGTCTAAACCTCAGACTATACTCGGTAGATACTTTGCAAATATCAGTGCAATTATGCATAGGATCCATTATGCACAGGAGCTATTTTCACTGAATCCATATGGACTTTCAAATATGTGAGAACAAATTTTTCCCCTGAATGTTATTCTTAAATCCAGGGGTAGGAAAATGGAGCAATGAATTCAATCAACACTACTTTCTTCTTTCTTCACATCTTCAAATATATTGTACCTCTTTTCTTCTTTTAAGTACGTGATGAAAGGTATCCCATTAAATCATGAGGTGAGTTAGGAAATATTGAAATAGGCTAAATTCAATTTACTTAAGCTCTTACTGAATTTATTCTAAAATACAACTCATCCTTCTACGTAATTCATAAAGAGCAAATGTAAGAAGTTGTGTGATAGCCATTACCAAGCATACTGCATTGATATTTAAAAACATTAATTTCATTGATATTTAAGAAGGGACCAGAAAGAGAATGTTCTGCCAAATAAACTATATTATTGATTTTTATAACACTTATAAGTAACGTGAGATCAGAGATTATCAGATATTCTCACAAAATTGTAAAACTATATATACTAATATTTAAAATAATTCCTCATGTCTACAGGTATTGGGACAAATTATTTCTTGATGCAAATAACATTTTTCCAGAATACAATGCTACTTTATTAAAAATGCATATTGTAGGCATTCCCAAATAATGAAATAAATGACAAAAATAATTTGTCATGGAGGAAGGGAAAAAGGATCCTAAATTTTCTTCAATATAAGCAATATACATATTCAATTCTAAACATATAATCTTCCAATTTTATCTTAATTTGAACCACACAAATATGAATCAGGCTTTGTAGTTTCTTGGCATTTAAAAAAATGTTTCACTTATTTTGCAAAATAAAGTTTTCCTTAACCCTCATTATTAGAACTTAAAGAATTTTACTGTACATTTATAATTCTCAGAGGAAAATAGGAAGAATTCAAAAGATAAATAAATTATTTCAAAAGCCCCCATTTGATCTTTATATGTAAAAATATACATCAACATGAGAATATAATATGAATATATATCAATATGAAAATAAGAATGGTGTAATTTAGTAAATTTCACTGATGTGCATGGGAAATAGCTCTAAAAAGACAGTGAATATTTAGAATGTGTATTATATTAGAGTTACCACAAAGCAGAAAGAAAAAATATACATTATTTTCTCCAAAAATTAAAAGGGGGAGGATTTCTGTTTGATGAACACTAAAGAGACAAAACAAAACACAAAAGTAGTAAAATAAAGAACATTTTGTACATTTGTATGGTGAACAGCCTGAGTTGTAAACACCCTCATTAAAGATGTTCCTTAAAGCAATGTACTTTAAGGTTCAAAATATATGTCCAGGTGTTTAATCAGATTGTATTTAATTTATCCTCTTTTAAAACTGTTTATTACAAAAAGAAAGTTGATAACTTCTGTTTGGCCAAATACAAAGTCCATTGTTTCCTGTTGATTAAAGCAAAATGTACATGGTGTAGTGTATTTTATATGTTTATTCCAATTAATTATTCATGTAGAAATTGCAGCACTTTATCTGTAAGGACAGAACAAGGCCAAGTGAATGAGTTATTGTTCAGTGTTCACTATTAGGACAAAAAAGTGTATTTAAATCAACTAGGGAATTATGATGCTAGATTTTTCTACAAGTTTCAGCACTCATATACTGTAATTACATCCAGCTACTTTATGAATATGTTAGAAAACTCCACACATAGGTAAGTAAATTGCAGAGTAGATCATTTGTTTTACAGTTTAAAATTCTGTTTTGTTATTAAAGATACACTTAAGATTGAGTACTGGTTCCAGTATCCCAGATTATAATAATTACTATAATCATAATCGGACTGCACAGCCATTCTCGGCGGTGCAGATAGACTCTTAAGAAGCTACACCATCGTCTCTCGAGACGGACGGCTGCCGACGAATTAATAATGGTATTGAAAACTTATAATTTATAGAATACTTTCACATATGTTTGTATCAATTGATCCTCAGGACAACCTTTTATGCAAGGAAGAAAGAGTATTATTTTCACCATTTTATAGATGATAAAATTAATGCATGAGTGTATATATCACCTGGCCACAGTTATCTACATAATAATGCAATATTATCTTCATTATTACACATGGATTTAGAGCTATGGTATATGATTTGCAATTATTAAAGTTAATTACATATACAATTATGAGGAAAATCATGAAGTGACTAACTATACCAAGGGAATATTTACAAATAATTACATCTATCTCCACTACAAAAACATGAGTTAAATTTTTCTTACCAAATCTTTTTCAGGAATTGATTATAGTTCAGCTGGTATGGGTATATCTGATGGAGTCACTTTCTTCACTTCTCTTGATTCATATTTATCTTTTAGAGACATCCATAGTGAGTTTATGAATTGTACTACTTAATTTCATTCTCATAGAATTATTTTGTCTGCAAGATTATAAATGCTATTTAAAGTACTAGTAACATCAGGCCCATATAGTATTATTACTATCCAGTCTTACTGCCCTTCCTGAAAATCTTTATTTGCTTGTTAATTTTTATTTCTGCTTTTTTACACTACCTAATTTCTTCACTTATCTGTTTTTTTGTCTAGTCTTATCTAATTTGAGTTCTCTTTGCACTGATCTGCTACTTAAAAAGTTACTAAGTCTCTATTCTGTATTTTATATTCTTTCATCTAATGTTTTCAACATCTATATTTCATCTTCATTTTCTAACCCATCTTATCTTTCTGGATTCCCCCAGGCTATGATTTAATCTCTTTCCCCTTCTAGCTCATACTGCTCAAAAATTTCAGTGTACCCTTTCTCACTTTTTGTGAGTCATTAACCCAAAGTAATTTTGTTTTCTTTTCTGATGTTTTATGTCACTATTAACTTTCCAATTACTAAATCACATGAACAGTTTTCTGACTGTCCTTCTGCAGCTCCCAGCTGAATTTCCTTATATGCACTTCTTTTTGGATTCTTTTGCTTAGCCTTCTTTGCAAGATTTGCCTAGAATATTTTTGAATAGGGTGTTTATTTATAACATTGCACTTTACAAATATATAATTTATACATCAATCTTATTGTTGCTAGATATTTGGGGTGGGTAGTGTGGAGACTATTACAATGTTTCTGTGAACATTCATGAACACATCTTTTACTGAATATGCATAATTCTGTTGGGAACATATAAAATTGGTGAGTCATAGAGGATGTATATGTCCAAATTGAGTAGGTACTGCAGAATAGATTTTCAAAGTAGTTGAAAGTAATTTATATTGCTATTAATAGTGTTTGGGAAGTCTACCTCTGCTACATTCTTGCCAGCTTTTGCTGATGTTAGCTTTTCTCATTTCAGCATCCTTGGGTGCACTGGTGGTAACTTACAGTTTCATTTACATCCTCTCTGATGATTAATAAAATAAGTAAACTTTATATATTTTTTGTTTATTTGAATAATCTCCTTTTTGATGTTTTTATTTATTTGCCTGTTTAAAATATTACATCATCTTTTTAATTGGTTTGTAGCATTTATTTATGCATTTCTTTCATTTTTCATCATGTATATGAAAAATATTCTCTCCCTCTGTGCTTTATTTTTTCACTTTTCTGTTGGTAAATATTGATAGGTAATAACTAATTTCTCTCCTTATGTGTTTGCCATACTCAATCATTTCTCTGGGCATCCTTATCACAGTTTTTGAACTGATAGCTGGCTGTCTCTTTTTCGATTAGTTCGTTTTCTGGAGTTTTGGTATGTGCTTTCATTTGGGCCATACTTCTTTGGCTCCTCGATTTGACAGCCTCCTTGTATTTATTTCTGTGTTTAATTCAAGCTGCCACACCTGTTATATTGTAAGGGGTGAAGCATTATGTATTCATCAGTGTGGGGCAACCCATTTCATAGCCTTGTGGAGCTGTATGTAAAGGAAGGAGGGGTCAGAGAGAGAACAATGATGCTTGCTTGCTCAGCATTTGCCCCTTTTCCAGTCACTACACCCACTTCCCATATGTGACTGGTGCCCTCTAGCTGTTTCCCTGATGATGCTTCCCAGAGTGGGTGGGCTTGCATATGTTCTAGGACTGTGGGAGCTCTCTAAATAGACTGTCCTGAGAGACAGTCAGTCTCTTCCACTTACCTGAGCCCCATTGCTTTTTACAGCTAGAAGTTATGAGGTTTTATTTTCCTGGCCCTGGAACCCTGGGTTGCATAGTCTGACCTAGAACTGGGATCTCTCCCAAGGTGTCTCTCATGACTTTTATTTACCAAATGTGAATGTGGGATTGTTCATTCCACTGGTCACCACTGCTGCCTTCTTCTACCACACTATATCCTTTCTGGCCTGGCTCCCCATCTCCGCCTCTCGTGCCTGTCTAGATGAATATGCTTTAAATCCTTAGTTTTCAGACTTCCCTACAGTTTTGATTTTCTGGAAGTTCTGGTTGTTTTCTGTTTTGAGGTAGTTGCAATCTTTCTTATGGTTGTATAAGGAGGTAAGTGTGTCTACCTATGCCTCCATCTTGGCTGAAAGTATAATATCAATAAACTTAGTAATGAATGCATGTAAAAAACTATTGTTTCAGGAACTGAAGATATGAGCCACCCTGACTCCAGGAGACCACAAGCAATTCAACCTTTGTGCCCCCAAAGGACTGTAAGCAATCAAGGTGGTATCTGAGCCATTGTGCTTCAGGGAGAGACATTCTGCTACGCAGGACGCAAAACACCGGTCACTGGTAAAGAATTGCCCAGGATACAGATGAAGAATTACTGGTCAATGGATGAAAGGATGCTGGGGAAATTGCTGGACTGCAGCTTTTACCTGACTGACCTTTCTCCTGAGTTCCAAAGCCCTTACCTACATTTTTTTTTTCCTTAAAAAATGGCTGGCTTGAAATGAAATGTCATCGGCGGCGGCAGCCGTCCGTCTCGAGAGACGATGGTGTAGCTTCTTAAGAGTCTATCTGCACCGCTGAGAATGGCTGTGCAGTCCGACTCGGGAGTGACACGGTATCTGTCTCCTCCCGTGTTGAATCGACATCTTGCGATGACGCTGGAGTGTCCTCTCCAGTGAAGCTGAAGCTACAGAGCCTGGGCAGGGTGATATGGAGGGTCTGCTGTTGCCCATGCAGCAGACACCCCTCTCTTCACAGCTGAAGGGTCCAAGGGAAAGACGGAGTCAATACAGCTTGGCTTCAGGTGCGCCGCAGGAGTTGCCGGTGTTGACTACAATGTCAAACCGCCTTAGGAAATGAAATGTAAAATGGTCTTTTAAGGTACATAACCTGCCGTTTTCTCCCATTGATGGCCTCTTAATAAAACACCCATAAAGATTCAATCCCTGTCTCTACTTATTGGTTTTGGTGGTAACAGACAGCAGGAACACCAGCTTTTCTGGTTTCAATAGGATGGGGGGAGGACTTTTTTTTTTCCCGCCTATATATACGTTTTTTCTGCTCTCTTGGTGCTACACATTATTGCAACTAAGAAGTCCTATAAAGAGAGAAGGAAAAAAAAAATCCAACGTCATTTTTCCAGTGAGATTTAGAAGTCCAAAACTGTCATTAAGTATTTTCAACTCCTTTGCCATTTTAGTTTTATTATCTATAAAGCTTTGGCTGTGTTAATAATACTTGAAATGATTATGCATAATAACACTATTCATATTTATTTAATTTGAATATGCTATGGCTTAACTTGAGAGGAGAGAGATAATATTAGGGAAGAAACTACTGCTTTTGTAAAACATTATTATGTAGAGAATTTTTAGAGATTTAAGATTTCAAACAGAGCAGTTTTTTCTGGCTAAGAGAGCATCTGTCTTCAGACTATTACCATTTCAGTGGGTTTAGCCATAGCAAAACCCCACAGAGTCAGACAAGCTCATCTGATGTCCTTCTCTTGAGGAAATGGACTTCAATAAATTTTCATTAGTACCAAATCAGAAGTCCTCATTCATCCACAACTAGGTATGTCTCAAGCTCCTCATGAGCTCGTACTATATTACAATTTCAGGTATTGGAGGTAGGCTGGATAGAAATATTTCCTTATTACCTCTTGGACAAACACATTCCTAATGGGTGGCCATTAAATTTAAATGTTCTCAATTGCTGGAATGACTTTCATAATGTCTCTTCATGTTCAGGAACCTACATTCTCCTCCTACATGAAACAATTTATTTTAACTTCTACAAGTTGTTTTCTTTCATTATCTCATTTTATGTTGACTATTTTTAAGAGGCTGAAAGTACTGAAGGTTCATTTTCTTGTAGAATTTTCATTAGGAGAATAATGGGTAGCATTTATGAGATCTCCACAGTACCGTTAAACCTCCTCCTGTGCCTTAAGTTGCCAATTCCCTGCCAATAATATTCAACTTGAAAAGCTGCAATAAAAACACATCTTTTCAGGGCTCTTAAACTCTTCAAATAAAGATCCCTACTAACTGATAAAATATATCTCAAGACCAATTTTTTCAGCTATAAAATTTGTAGAAAACACAAAACTAGATGTTGCTTAATGTTAATAAAAGTATGGTGAAACAGGCAAAATTATATAATATTGAAACTCTTTAGAGTGCAATTGACAACATCTTTCCAAGTTGAAAATGCACGTCTACTAGACTCAGCAAGGTCATTCTAGAAACTTATTTTATAGGTATAGTTATGAAAGTGCATAAAACAATGAAAAATAGTTATGCAGCTATTGTGATAGCAAATGAGTGGAGTGGAAGGAACCTAACTATCCATCAATGAATAAACAGTGATATAAATTACAGTAGATCCAGGCAATGAAACACTATGAAACCCTTAAAAAGAATGAGCTAGATTTCTGTTCTGGAATGAAAAACCAGTCTCAATTGAGGAAAGAGGATTTCTATAAAACTGGGCAGTTTTCAGTTACATAATAAACTACTAACAAAACTAAGAAGTTTAAAATGAACAATACACAATTTCTTTCTCTATAGATACTTTGTTATGAGAATAGTGCAGATCATGACAGGAATAAAGTAATTCTACTCTTTTTGGAAACCACAAATTTAAGTTTTGTTACTCTTACTGCCTTAGATAGTTGCTGGGTTCTATTTAACCTTTAGTGTAGTATATTATAATTAATCCAGGCGAAAGAACAGAGAAATAGTGAATGTGAAATGTTATATACCAAAACCCAAAGCTACAAATTATAAGAGAACACTACATTTTGCCTCAAGCAGCAGGCTGTGATAGAAAACATCTTGTTTAAAATTCAGAAATAAACAACTTGTTATTCTGTTAAGTATGAATGAAGAAAATATCACAAGTTGTGTTAACTTATTTTTGAAGCAAATTTTTAAAGGCAAGACATTGGATAATTTCTTGTTTGGGAGCTAAATTTAACATATAGTTGAAAACAGCATGCCTTCTGGCTTTAAGATACTCTGTGCGATTATTTTATCGTAAGTTCCAGTGGCAAAGGAGAGGTGAATTGAATCTAGATATTTGCAAAGAGACAAAAATGTATTAAATTAATAAAGTTTTTAAAAATGTCTTATATTGTTAAACTTGTTAAGAAAACAGTGTCTTTTCTTTATTAATGTGTATCCTCCACCATGCGTAGCTCAATGAGCAGCTTTTGAAATATCATTTGCTAAGTGCCTGTGAGTCCCTGCTCTTCTTACCACTTAGTTCTCCACCTCTTTAGACCTAGTACAATCTCATATATGACAAGCTCCAGAGAGCAGAAAATGGTATAACATATTATACATATTTATATAGTATTTTATTTTTTTAATATCATAGAGTGAACATTATAACAACTCAAGAATCAAAAGAAAAAACATCAGTAGACATTCCACTTCTTTGCAAATCAACCTTTTAAGTATTTGTTCTATTCTAACATTTTTATATGTACAGCTTTAATTTTGCATAGCTATCACCACAGATAGCATTTATTTTTATTCTCTATGAAATGTATCTTAACTTGAAAATTTTGAATGCTGTCTTGTACACTACTGTTTCATCCTAAATAGTAACAATATAGGCACATAAATGTATTTAAAAGCTTAAATTAAAATAACTGACAGAGTACATTAAAATGTGAAAAATAAAACTAATATGCATTGAGGTGAAAAACAAAAATATTTGTAAAGTTTATATAATATGATAGAAAATTCTGAATTTTTCTACTACAAATAATAAACCTCTTAAAATAGAGATTATAATATATATAAGCATATTTTATTAGAAGAAAGTACAGGTCATAGGAGAATGAGCATATTGAAATAAATAAGAAATTAGTAAAACCAAACACCCCTCCAACTCTAGCACTCTGTTATTGCATATTATACACTGAAGAAGGTGGCCTAAAAGACCAAATAGATTGTACTAAATCTCAAGTAACTCAAAATTTTATCTAATCTACCTCAACATAGTAAAGACCATACACGATGGTCCACAGCTAACATCATACCCAATGGTAAAAAGTTGACAAATTTTCCCCTAAGATCAGGTACTAGACAAGGGTGCCCCTCTCACCACTTTTACTCAGCATAGTACTGGAAGCCCTTGCAAGAGCAATTAGGCAAGAAAAGAAAATAAACAGCATCAGAATTAGAAAGAAATAAGTGAAAGGATTGTGTTTTTTTTGCAGATGAGTTAATTTTATGTGTAGAAAATTCTAAATATTCCATCAAAAAACTTAGTTCCAATCAACAGCTTCAGTGAAGTTGCAGAATACAAGATTAGTGAACAAAATCAGTAGGATTTATATATGTTAACAACAAAATATCTGAAAAAGATACAAAAACTATCTCATTTATAATAGCATCAAAATCAATAAAATATGTAAGGATACATTTAACCAAGTATGTTGAATATCTCTGAACTAAAAATTACAAGACATTGATAAAAGTAAGTAAAGAAGACACAAATAAATGTAAAGATAGCCCATGTCCATGGACTGGAAAAATGTCCTGCTATCAAAAGCTACCTATAGATTCAATGTTACCATTATCAAAATTCCAATAGCAATATTTACAAGACTAGGAAAAACAATTAAGTTTATATGGAACCACAAAAGATCTCAAATAGCCAAGGCAACCCTGAGAAAGAACAAAGCAAGGAAAATCATGCTTTCTGATTTCAAACTATATTTATAGATCTACAATAATCAAAACAGTATGATACTGGCATAAAAACAGACACATAGACCAGTGGAACAAAATTGAAAGCCATGCGTATTCAGTCAACTAATATTTAACAAAGCAACCAAAAATACTCAATGAAGCATAGTACTCAATAAATGGTGCTGTAAGATTGAAAAGAATAAAACTAGATCCCTATCTTACAATACTCACAAAAAGTAATTTAAAATGTATTAAAGATTTAAACATCATACCTGAAACCATAAAATTTCTAAAAGAAAACTTAAGAAAAAAGCTCTTTGACATGAAAAGATGTTCAAGATCATTAGTCATTTGGGAAATGGAAATCAAAACTACAATGAGACAAAATGGATTTCAAAGCAAGGACAATAAAAAGAGACAAAGAAGGACACTTCATAATACTTAAAGGAACAATCCATCAAGAAGATATGACTTTGATAAACATATATGCACCCAACATAGGAGCACCCAAATACATAAAGCAAATACTAGAAGACCACAAAAAGGATATCAACAACAACACACTCATTGTAGGGGACTTCAACACTCCATTATCAACAATAGACAGATCATCAAAGCAAAGAAACACCAAGGATATACAGGCATTGAACAACACACTAAACCACATGGATCTAACTGATATATATAGAACTTTTCACCCCAAAGAAGCAAAATATACATTCTTTTCAAGTGCACATGGGACATTTTCAAAGATAGACCACATGATAGGTCACAAAACAAGCCTCAACAAATTCAAGAAAATTGAAATCATATCAAGCATCTTTTCAGATCACAATGCCCTGAAACTAGAAATCAACCTCAGAGAAAAAAATCAAAGACACCCAAACTCATGGAGATTGAATAACATGCTATTAAATAATGAATGGGTTAACAATGACATCAAAGAAGAAATCAAGAAATTTCTAGAAACTAATGATAATGAGCACACAACAACCCAAAACCTGTGGGACACAGCAAAAGCAGTCCTAAGAGAGAAGTTTATAGCAATACAGGCATATCTGAAAAGGCTAGAAGAATCTCAAATAAAAAACCTAACCACAATGCTACAAGAACTAGAACAACAACAACAAACAAAGCCTGGGGCAAGAAGAAGGAATGAAATCATCAAGATCAGAGCAGAACTAAATGACATAGAGACTAAACAAACAATCCAAAAGATCAACAAAACTAGGAGCTGGTTCTTCGAAAAAATCAACAAAATCGACAAGCCTCTAGCCAGTCTAATCAAGAAAAAAAGAGAGAAGACACAAATAAACAAAATCAGAAATGAAAGAGGAGAAATCACGACTGATACCTCAGAAATACAAATGATAGTTAGAAATTACTTCAGACAACTGTATGACAAGAAATTTGACAATCTAGAAGAAATGGACAAATTTCTAGAAACATACAACCTCCCAAAACTAAATCAAGAAGAAGTGGAAAGTCTCAACAAACCAATAACAAAAAAGGAAATTGAAACAGTAATCCAAAATCTCCCGGCACACAAAAGCCCTGGACCGAATGGCTTCACAGGCGAATTCTACAAAACATTCAGGGAAGAACTAACTCCTATCCTCCTCAAACTGTTCCAAAAAATCCAAGAAGAGGGGAAAATCCCAAACTCTTTCTATGAAGCCAGTATTATCCTAATCCCCAAACCAGGTCAAGACACAACAAAGAAAGAAAACTACAGGCCAATATCACTGATGAACATCGATGCTAAAATCCTCAATAAAATATTGGCAAACAGGATCCAGCAATACATCAAAAAGATCATACATCATGATCAAGTGGGCTTCATTCCAGGGATGCAAGGATGGTTTAATATTCGCAAATCAATAAATATAATACATCACCTAAACAGAATGAAAGACAAAAATCACATGATCATATCAATAGATGCAGAAAAAGCATTTGATAAAGTACAACACCCATTTATGATGAAAACACTCAGCAAAATGGGAATAAAGGGAGCATATCTTAACATAATTAAGGCTATATATGAGAAGCCTGAGGCCAACATCATACTCAATGGACACAAACTGAAAGCATTCCCCCTGAACTCAGGAACTAGACAAGGTTGTCCACTCTCTCCACTCCTTTTCAACATAGTGTTGGAAGTCCTAGCCACAGAAATCAGACAAGAAAAAGAAATAAAAGGCATCCAAATTGGGAAAGAGGAAGTGAAACTTTCATTATATGCAGATGACATGATAGTATACCTAGAAAATCCTATAAACTCCACTAAAAGACTACTCGATATAATAAGTGAATTTGGCAAAATCGCAGGGTACAAAATAAATATACAGAAATCTAAGGCATTTCTGTACACCAACAATAAAATAGCAGAGACAGAGACAAAAAAGAAAATACCATTTACTATAGCAATAAGAAAAATAAAGTACCTAGGAGTAAACTTAACCAAAGAGATAAAAGACCTGTACTCTGAAAATTACATAACATTGAAGAAAGAAATTAAGGAAGAAACAAATAAATGGAAGCAAATACCATGTTCTTGGATGGGAAGAATCAACATCATCAAAATGGCCATACTACCCAAAGCAATTTACAAATTCAATGCAATCCCTATTAAAATACCAATGACATATTTCACAGACCTAGAACAAATACTCCATAAATTCATATGGAACCAAAAAAGACCCCGAATAGCAAAAGCAATCTTGAGACAGAAGAACACAGCAGGAGGAATCACAACACCAGATATCAAACAATACTACAAAGCCACTGTAATCAAAACAGTATGGTACTGGCATAAGAACAGACATATAGATCAGTGGAACAGAATAGAGAGTCCAGAAATAAACCCAGGCCTCTATGGTCAACTAATCTTTGCTAAAGGAGGAAGGAACATAAAATGGAGTGAGAAGAGCCTCTTTAACAAATGGTGCTGGGAGAACTGGATAGGGACATGAAAAAAAATGAAACTAGACCACCAACTTACACCACACACGAGAATAAACTCAAGATGGATCAAAGACTTAAATGTAAGCCGTGACACCATAAAAGTCCTAGAGGAAAACATAGGCAAGAAAATATCAGATATCTCACGTAACAATCTCTTCACGGATACATCTCCTAAAGCAAGAGAAATAAAGGAAAAAATAAATAAATGGGATTACATCAAACTGAAGAGTTTCTGCTCAGCAAAAGAAAACATCAGCAAGATGAAAAGGAAACCAACCATATGGGAAAACATATTTGCCAATGACATCACAGACAGGGGACTGATTTCCAAAATATATAAAGAGCTGATACGACTCAACATCAAGAAAACAAACAACCCAATTAAAAAATGGGCAAAGGACCTGAACAAACACTTCTCCGAAGAGGACATACAGAAGGTCCATAGACACATGAAAAAATGCTCAACATCATTAGCCATCAGGGAGATGCAAATAAAAAACCACAATGAGATACCATTTTACACCAGTCAGAATGGCCATCATCAACAAATCAACAAGCAACAAGTGCTGGCGAGGATGTGGAGAAACGGGAACCCTACTGCACTGTTGGTGGGAATGCAGACTGGTGCAGCCACTATGGAAAACAGTATGAAGTTACCTCAAAAGATTAAAAATGGAACTGCCTTTTGAACCAATGACTCCACTACTAGGATTATACCTGAAGAATCTTGAAACCCCAATTCAAAAGAACTTATGCACCCCTATATTCATTGCAGCACTGTTTACAGTAGCTAAGTGCTGGAAACAACCTAAGTGCCCATCTGTAGATGAGTGGATCAAAAAACTGTGGTACATTTACACAATGGAATACTATGTAGCAGAAAGAAAGAAGGAACTCCTGCCATTTGCAACAACATGGATGGAACTAGAGAGAATTATGCTTAGTGAAATAAGCCAGGCAAAGAAAGAAAAATACATATGATATCACCTAATACAGGAAACTAAAGAACAACACAAACAAAGGAACTAAATAGAACAAAGAGCAGAATAGCAGTCAATAGGGGGGAGGGGAGAGGGAGAGAAGGGGGATAAGTAAGGGAAGGGTTTAATTAAAGAGCCTGTATGAAAGACTCATGGACATGGACAACGGGGAGGGATATGATTGTGGGAGAGGGGGTGGGTTGGGTGGGGGAGAGAAATTGGGGGAAAAGGGGACAACTGTAATTGAAAAACCAAAATAAAAAAATTAAAAAACAAAAAACAAACAAACAAACAAAAAAACTACAATGAGGTGTTACTTCATACCTGCCAGAATGACTATCATAAAAAATAAAATAAAATGAGATAACAAAAGCTGATATGGATGGAGAAGAAAAGAACCATTGTCTTCTCCTACTAATTTTTACTTTGTCTGTAAATCTCTATTAGCTGATAATAGACACAGTTTGGTTTCTACCTTTCAAACTTTTATCTAAAAGGAGTTGTATTGATACCTTGAAAACAGACCTCTAGGTAAAGTAAATGATAAATATGTACATAACTACAGTTTTCCTAGTATAGGTAAGGTAGAGTAAGGGGATGAGGATGATAGCAATGGAGGAAGGAAGTGGGGAGCAATACATTATATGAGAAAACTAACAGAGAGACCAAGTAATGTGTGGTTCATAGGCTGCTGTAACCATATTAGAACTACATTTTAAATTCTGTGGCAAATGGGAATTAAGAGACCCTGAGGAAGCTGTAGTAATAATTCAGACATAGTTTGGATTAAAGTAAACTTGGGAGAGGCAGTGAGATTTTCAAACAATTTGTTGATAAATAAAATGTGGAAAATGAAAGGAAAAAATGGAAAGAAGTCAACTCTAATATATTTAGCCCATTCTGGTGGTCTTGATAAGAGCAGTTTTGCTTAGTTAATTAATTTATTTATTTTTAAGACACTTGATTGAGATATGATTGACATTCAAGTGCTGTACACATTGATGTACATACCTTGATGAGTTTGAAGAAAAGTATACCTCTTGGAAACCATCACTGCAATCTATGCTATAAACATATCACCTCCAAAAGTTTCTTCCACCTTTATTATTGTGTGATAAGAACACTTAACAAATGATCTACCAGTTTTAATGGAGTGCAATAAGATTCAGATGAAGCAGACAACATGAGAATGGACATCTGCTCAAGGAGTTTTGTGAGAAAGAAGGAAGATACAGGAGGTGCTAGCCAGGCAGGGATATAGAATCAGAGAAGGACTTTGTAAACTTATATTGTCATGTATTCTGTTGGTAATTAGTAAAGAGGTAAACATTAATAATAAAAGAAAGAAGAGAATAACTTTTACTGTAAAGTCATTGAATAGGCAAGAAGAATGAAAAGAAATACACAGTAAAGGGTATGCCCTTATACTTATGGAAAGTGTATCCATTGAACTTCAAGAATAAAGCAGACATATGAGCATGAATATAAGCAGATTGGTAGATTTGGTGTTGAAGTATCCAGACGTTTATTTTTATGATTTTTTTATTTTCTTCTAAAGAAAGATAAATGAGAGGGTGTGTTGAAAGTTTGAGACAAGATGTGTGGCAGAATTGTCTGGAGAGAGGAAATGTGATTCACTAGCTTAAATATAGTAGAATTGATGGGATGCACTGAAGGCTCATATGGTCATAAATTTACATTGAAAGCAGTTAGTAGGCTTGTGTATTTTTCTATACCCACGGGAAAAGAGTACAGAGATGTTAGTATTGAACTCAGATTGCAGATGTGTTTGGATGAGTTCTCAGAGAGAGACAGAGGCAACAGCATTAAGGGCAATAAGCAAATAAGTCACTGAATCTAAAGCAGGAAAGGAGCGGAATAAGAATTTGAGGTAGATGGTAAGCAGTGCAAAGATCAATAGATAGGATGTGCCACAAAGACAATTGTTTTTGCCTTAAGCTATCAATGTGAGTACAATGGAAAGGCAGTAGGCAGTCACTGGAATGTGAGAAGCTTTAAGAATATGAAATGTGTGAAATTACTAGAAAGAAAAAGAAAAGGCTATGGTAATGTTGGGAAGGAAAATTGAGTGTCACATTATATGGAAAGCCTAAAGACATAAAGATGAATGAAGCTAGAGAAGAGAAGGGGGCCAGAGAAAAAGAAAGAGGGGGAGAGGGAGAGGGAGAGGGAGAGAGGGAAAGAGAATGAAAATGAACGCATTATTAAGAAATGGAGGAGAAAGCCAATCAATATGCGCAACTAGATGGGCTGTCAGGTGAATTTGCAATGAATTTCAAAGGAAGATGTGAAGGAGAGAGAGTAACAGTGATATTCAAATGTTCATAAAGACCCAAAGGACACCTTCGGTGGAGTGAGAGATTATGAAGTTGTACTGTATGTGATGCAGTGTTCCCAGAGGACAGCCAGGTATCCATTAGAGTGAGAATGTTGAGGGGGTATTCAGACAAGATGTTGGGATGGAGGTAACCTTGCTGAAGCTGTATTGTGTTCCATGGGTCTCAAAGGAAAAATTTGGATTTTAGGAGATAGGGTGGATAAACAGTTTACAGAGATAAATGAAGCATAAGTATCAATTTTTTGGTAGTTACTGAGGTTAGCAGAGATATAATGAAGGATACATTTACCCTGAAAATATCTTAGAAGAGGGCAATGATCCTGTCTAATTATAGCCTCCTTCCTGAAACTGGTCATTTACACAGACTGTGAGGGCCATTTTCATAGTATGTGCCATGGAGAAAGAAATCCTGCCAACATTTGCAGAGTTCCATGCATTCCCTTTTGAAACCTGCCAACAGCAAGTGTCAATGCCAAACAATTAAAATATTTCTCAAAGGCCTAAAGTTATAATATAGTTGCTATATTTGTGGGTTTTTGAGTATTTTGAAATACTTGGCTAAATAGATTCAATTATTCTTTCTAAACCTGCCAACAGCAGGTGTCAATGCCAAGCAATTAAAATATTTCACAAAGGCATACCTCTTCAGGGGAAAGGCTAAGGGAGTAAACCCAGACAGAAAATCCGGAGCCGGAGTCCCTAAGGCGGTTTGACGTTGTAGTCAACACCGGCAACTCCTGCGACGCACCTGAAGCCAAGCTGTATTGACTCCGTCTTTCCCTTGGACCCTTCAGCTGCGAAGAGAGGGGGGTCTGCTGCATGGGCAACAGCAGACCCTCCATATCACCCTGCCCCGGCTCTGTAGCTTCAGCTCCACTGGAGAGGACACTCCAGCATCATCGCAAGATGTCGATTCAACACGGGAGGAGACAGATACCGTGTCACTCCCGAGTCGGACTGCACAGCCATTCTCGGCGGTGCAGATAGACTCTTAAGAAGCTACACCATCGTCTCTCCAGACGGACGGCTGCCCCGACCGATTTATAGTTTTGTAAGTATTTTGAAATATTGGGCTAAATAGTTTCAAACAATCTTCTGTTAAACAACAGGTTTTCTCTTAAACATAATTTTAGGTGTGTTTTTAAGTAATACTACAAAATGTTAAAAATTATAAAAGTTCAGATATTTGCCTGTTTTATGAAATAATTCAATCTAGTATCTTCTTAGCTGTGAAAATGCTCTCCTATTTTCATTAATTTGATATATTCCTCATCATTAGAATCAGATAGAAATAAATAAGATTATATGTAATCTAAAAGTAGAAGACCAAAGCTCTCATAACACTGTATATAATAAAAATTAAAACACTTATACAGGATATATTATGTATGCACTAGGTCAGACATTCTCAAAATATAGTCCATGGACCACCTTCATCAAAACCATATACGGTGTTTATTTAGGATATAGATTTCTGTGACTTAAAACAGCTCCTGAATCATATTCTCAATGTATGAGATCCTAAGGCAAAATGAAAGAAAGAAAGAAAGAAAGAAAGAAAGAAAGAAAGAAAGAAAGAAAGAAAGAAAGGAAGGAAAGGGAGAGAAGGAAAAGCAGGTAGTTATTTAGTGTATGTACTAAAATGTGACAGCCATTATAGTTTCAGACAGTAGGTTTTAGTGGCCATCAGGAAGGATTGCTTTGAGTAGTATAAATGTCCATTTTTCTTCATTCTTACTACCTGCATGTTAATTGATATCTTAAACTAGTTCCCCTTCCCCTAGAAGGAAACCCGAGGCCCAGAGAAAGAATTCAAGTACAAATAGTTTATTTTAATGATGAACAAAACATCAGGTGGAGAGATCAAAATATGGTGACTTTGTACCATCGACTATACTACCAGAGATTTCTGTCACTCATGCACCTTCTATTGATCTATTGTCACTTGTTAGTGTGAGGCAGCAACCAGGTCCTGCAGCCCATCTTGCTCCCACAATATCACCACTCTGGGCTTTTGGCTTCCTGGACAGCATACGTACACTTGTGGCAAGCAGCTCCAGCCTTTGCTGTAGATGACTGTGCCCCGAGGTCAGAGACAGTGAGAGAAAAACAGGAGTTCCTATTTGCCTTCATGGATTCCAGTTTGCCTCTCTTTCCTCGACTTCACATGAAGCTTCTTTTCCCAACCTCCAGGCCTGCTGACCTAGAACAATTTTAGGTTCCCACACAATGCAGAGGCAATAGTTTTCTATAGACTTTTCTATAGCTCTCATAATATTCTAAATTTGAATCTCTATAATAAATACTTCATTTCATATTATTAACTATAGTCCTACATTAATTTGTGAGACAGGGAAGGGAAAAAACAGTTGAGAGAGAATTATCAAAAAAGCTGTTGCTACAGTTAACTGGAACTCAGTTCCACTGAAGACTCTGGGAGATGATATAGGACAAACGTATTAGGATTATTCCATTCTAGCAGAGAGAAAGCAAAATGTTTATCCACCTACTTCTGTCAATCATTGGTTAACACCTGCTCTCAAGGAATAATTCTCCACGTTTTCTAATCTGTCTCATCTTTGAGCAAAGCAGGCTTGAATGGCCAGGTAAAGCCCATCAGCCAAGAATCCTGACTGCTGGCAGATGGAAATCAGTGACCTAAACAGAATGGTGGGACCAAGAGGATGTGTCGGTCACTGACAGAATTACTTGTGAGAACTTCATATGAATTAGTCCTTTTATACTCTCAGTGACTCTGCAAGGTATTCAGTATCATTTACACTTGCCTTATGCATTAAATAATGTTTAGACATCTTAGGCAAATTTCCCAAAGCCACAAGGTGATAAGTGAAAGAATTTGGATTTGAACGTGGATATTAATGATTCCAAAATGTATGCTGCCAGAACTAAGTTCAGATACTTTCATTATATTTGGCAACAGTCATGATTCCACACAGTGGTGACAGAGAATGTCTTTCAGTCTGGGATGTATCATACACTATTTTGGGTTGCTGAATTTCTCTTGCTTTATCTGCATTTTGCAATTTTATTTTAATGTATATGAGCCTCAACTGAGGATTTGCTTACCAAAATCCCAGTAAAAGATGGGCCTAGAAAACCAACCGATACATAGAGTATAACATTTTTTTGAAGAAAATTATTTTTTCTTTTATTATTTCACCATAGTTTCCAACTGCATTTTGGAGACAAATACAAGATGAAAGGTTTTGAATGGAAGTCCTAAACAGTTGTGTGGTACAGCCAGACTTATCTTGTAGCACAAAGATATTCAGGAGACAGTGATCAGAGTTGAACACAACAGAGAGAAGTAGAAAAAAATTGAACCCTATGTTAATTCAACAATTGAACCAAGTTATATTCAACAACTAAGGCAGGAATGAAAAATAGAGAAATTCCAAATATGTGGGTATGACCTTACTTCTTCAGCCTCACATCTCCCCAATTCTTGCTTTACATTCTCCACTCTTGATTAAATAGCTTGAAGATTCATTGGCCTACTATACTCCAATTAAATCTCAGAAGGCTTTCTTATAGAAATTGACAAAGTGATTTAAAAATTTATATGGAAATGCAAATGTTCTAGAAGAACCAAAACAAGAAAAAGAACAAAATTGGGAACATGGCACTGGATTTTGAGACTTAGTAAAGATTTATAGAACTATGAAACTCAATATACTGTACAACTTAAATGGATACAATTCATTATACATAATTTATATCAGAATCAAGTTGATAAAAAAAATCTGTTTAATAATCAATCAATGGTCTTAATTATCAACCCAATCAAATTAGTCTGGAATAGCAAAATAGCAAAGGTCTTTTGGCTGTGTCTATTTTAGAATGATGACACATGGCATTACCTGGCATAAGCAATGTCTAACCTATTTAGAATTTAACTGATATATATTTGTTTGTTTGGGGTTTGTTTGTTGTTTTGCTATTGATTTGTAAGAGTTTCTTATATTTTTTGGATATTAACCCCATTATCAGATATATGAATTATAAGTATTTTCTTCTGTTCTGTAGGTTGCCTTTTGATTATTGATTGTTTCCTTTGCTGTACAGAAACTTTTTAGTTTCATGTAGTCTGACCTGTCTATATTTGCTTCTGTTGCTCATACTTTTGGTGTCATATCTAAGAAATAATTACTAAGATAAATTTCATGAAGATTTTCCCCTATATTTTCTTCTTGGGGTTTAATAGCTTCATGTCTCCCTTTAAGTCCACAATCCATTTGAGTTGATTTTTGTGCAAGGTGTAAGTTAAAAGTTCAACTGCATTATTTCATCTGTTGATATCCAGTTTTTTCAACCGTATGTAGTGAAGATACTATCCTTTCTGCATTGTGTATTTTTGAAATTCTTGTTAAAGTTAGATGACCATCTATGTGTGGGTTTATTTGTTTGTTCTCTGTACTGCTGTATTGGTAGATATGTTAGTTTTTATGCTGGTACCATACTGTTTTTATTACCACTGCTTTGTAATATATTTTGAAATCTGGAAGTATAATTCTTTAAGACCACCATAATATAGTACCTTACACCTGTTAGAATGTCTATTATTTTTTAAGTGGTAAAAAAAAAATGTTGCTGCAGTTGTAGAGAAATCAAGACTCTTTTGTGTGCACCCTTGGTAGAAATATAAAATGATGCAGCCACTATGGAAAACAATATAAAGGGTCTAGAAAAAAAATAAAAGTAGAAGTACTATGATCCAGCAATCCAAAATCTGGGTATATATACAAAAGAATTCAAATCCGGGGTCTTGAAGAGATATATGTCCTCCCACATTTATTGAAGCATTATTCATAATAGCTATGATATGGAAAGACCCTAAATGTCTATCAGTGAATTAATAAAGCATGGTATGTACATAAAATATAATATTATTCAGCCTTAAAAAGAAGAAAACCCTGCCATATTTGAAAACTTGATGAACCCAGGAGATATTGTGCTAAGTGAAAGAAGCCAATCACAGAAGAAAAATATGGCAAGATTTCAATAATATAAGATATCTAAAATAGTAAAACTCTTTGCATCAGAGAGAAGAGTGGTAGCTTCCAGGGTCTATGGGGAGAGAAATGTTGGTATAATATTTTAGTTATGCAAGATTAATAAGTTCTAGAGATCTTTTGTACAACATTGTACCTATAGTTATCAATACTGCATCATCCACTTAAAATTTTGTAAAGTGGGTAGCTTTTATGTGTTCATACCACCAAAAATTGAATTAATAAATATCTTTAATTCCAATTTAAAAAAAAGAACCATTATGTTGCTAGTAAAAAGAGTAAAACCCAGGTCTAATGATGCACTGTATCAGAGCCAGAGCAAGAAAGAGAACAAACAAATATTTCTCCAGCACCTACCTGGACAGTAGCCTGACAACAAGAAAAGCTATCACATGAATATACATTGTTACACCAAAGTAACAATTAAATTTGCTGCATTGATAATTGATATCTATGTCATTATAATTATGCATTCTAGGGTTACCAAAGTTAATAAATACTTGTTAATCACTGAAGGCAATTTTTCATGTTCTGTTTAACAGTAACCCATACCTGTGCCAGAACAGGTTTTGCAGTATGAAAGCTGTGCTATAAAGAGTTGCTGAGCATATCATTTCACTAATAATTGATTTTCTTCCTGTCGTTTTCAAAACCTTTCAGGTACAAGAAACACTGACTAATAAATTTGCAGCACCACAGGTAGAGATCTTTCTAGATATTTAGTTGTGATATTGACATCCTATTGGGTTTTGTCTAAATAATTGTGCATACAATGTCTTATGACTCTGTTAATTTTTTCAGAATAAGAAAAAACAATTATTGAGTTTTATATTCTTCTTAAATAGTACTGATTAAATTCTAAAATATTAAGCACATTTAAATCAATAATTTCTTATTGTTTTCTTAGCTTCTTGATTTTACATTACAGAACTCTAGATGCTTAATTTATTGCTTCATCTTTACCTTGTGTTTGCTGCTCTGTTGTGTCACATCATCTTACACATAATGGTAAAGAAAAGGTACAATTATACAAAATTACTGATTTTTAACTACTCGTATACCCATGAATTTAAAAATTATATGCAATTATTAAATATTTACTTTGTATATGATATGGAGTTCAATTTAAAGAGAGTTAAGACAGTTTCTGCTCCAAGGTGGTTTTAACATCTGTTAGAGTAGTTAGTTAGTTAAGGTTCTGTAAGAAGAAGAAATCAAGAGAGAATTACGTGTGAAAATAATTTATTTGAGGATATGTTTTTAAGGAATAATGAGAAGAATTCATTAAAGAAAGGAGAGCATTTGGACCCGTATGTAGGTCTGATGTTTTTGAAGAAACCTGGAAAGGAAGTAAGAAAGCTTAGGTAGGAAAAGTACCAGATTGCAACACAGTTCTAAGAATGTTTGATCAGGGAAACAGAGAGTCCATGAGTCAGAGTTGCCTGTCAAAAGAATCCCATGTCCTATAATAATGGTTCAGAATTAATATCTCTTCCATGCTCAGTCATTGAATAGGAGGCTATAGGAAAATGGTTCTGCCACAGATGCCATTCTGAATTTACATGGTAACCTCCTGAAGCTATTAGCTAACAATGGGTCTCACAGCAGACCTAAGTAATGGATTTTTATGACTACCGCATAAAACGTTGTCTTCCTGCAGTGCAGCAGGTAGCTCTTAGATGACTCTTATTGACCTCTTTTTCTAAGAGAAAAACTTAGAGAAGGGAGTACAAAATGTAATGGGACAAATGTAGTTTCAATCACTGCAGTTGGTCTGGGGGTACAATGGCTACTCCTCCTTTTCAGACAAAAATTCTAGATCAAATAATTGGAAAAGGATCATAACTTTTTATGGGATTTACCACCCTCAAAGTTTCCTGATTTATCACCTTTTTTTCTGGTTGTAGATTGTATTAGTCAGAGTCGTCGGCAGCCGTCCGTCTCGAGAGACGATGGTGTAGCTTCTTAAGAGTCTATCTGCACCGCCAAGAATGGCTGCGCAGTCCGACTCGGGAGTGACACGGTATCTGTCTCCTCCCGTGCTGAATCGACATCTTGTGATGACGCTGGAGTGTCCTCTCCAGTGAAGCTGAAGCTACAGAGCCTGGGCAGGGTGATATGGAGGGTCTGCTGTTGCCCATGCAGCAGACCCCCCCTCTCTTCGCAGCTGAAGGGTCCAAGGGAAAGACGGAGTCTGAATGCAGCTTGGCTTCAGGTGCGCCGCAGGAGTTGCCGGTGTTGACTACAACGTCAAACCGCCTTAGGGACTCCGGCTCCGGATTTTCTGTCTGGGTTTACTCCCTTAGCCTTTCCCCTGAAGAGGTATGCCGCAAGGCAGCGGAGGTTTTTTGGAATCAGAGTTTTCTGATTAATGACAGCAATTGGGTATTAGCTTACGCCTTATTATATGACTCAAGATGGCCCCTTCTGGGAGGTGGTAAGAGAGTCAGTCTCCAAATCCATTCTTATTGCCTATTTTTTTGTGCCAACCTTGATTCCAATACTTTTATTTCAGTTCTTCTGAAAGGCAGGTGACAAAATAAGATTATATGTACAAAAATGTATTGGGAGAAAGATCTTGGAAAATAAAGGAGTGCAAGAATGAGAAGAAGGGGAGAGCTTTCTTACCACCATTCATTGATGACTGCTCTAAAAAAGGGCTGCTCAAGTAAGACTGGTTAGAAAGAATATCAGTATGCAGAGAAGTTCTAAGAAAGTTATGGTGAGGGTGGAGTATGATTCTCAAGGTAAAGGTTCCTATCAGAACCACTTCTCATCTGGCAGGAACGAGCCTCTAGTGTCACTAATAAAATAAATGTTCAGTCAATGTTTGAGAGCAAACTGTGGGAAGCAATGTGGTGATAAATCAAGGTAAACAGCAGCTGGAGCTATCAGACAAATATGTTCCCCAGAAGAGAAGATCTGAGTGATGTGTTTTCATGGTCTTCACAAAGAGGAAGTAATTTATGTAAATAAAAATTAAAATATACAGTATAAAGCAATAAAAAAACCAAGGGAGATACAGATATATGAACTGGCAGTTTAGAAAAGGAGGAATTATTTCATGGCAGGGAAATGGTCAAATACCCCTGTCTTAAAGAAGGTGAAATTGAAAAGAGACCTTAAAGAATGCAAAGAAGTGATGGAGTTGAATTTTTAAGGACAGGGTGAAACAGCTAGAGAAATAGTCAAACAAAACACTAAAGTTTTTGAAAAAGGCCAGACAGAATTTGATCTGTTCAAAGTAAATTTATGGAGAATATGCATGGAAGGGAAGTTGGGAGTAGAACTTGTCACTGATTCTCTATTCTGGGCTCCAAAAGTACTTCCTGTGGAACTCAATCTAGTGTGTGTGTGTGTGTGTGTGTGTGTGTGTGTGTGTGTGAGTGTAACCACACAAAACTTAATTTCTTTATATGATTTTTGTTTTCTTTTTTCCTTTTGATCAAATGGCCACATCCAGAACCCTTGTTACTGCAGATAGTTAGCTAATTATTAATAAGAAAGGGAGCAAAGGAAATTAGACAGCAAGCTTAATAAACCTGCTTGTTTCACCAGGCAGCTACAGCTTCACATACTTTGAATGATTGCAGCATTTCCCTACAAGGGGGATTAACAACCCCCTCTCCCCAATACAGAGAGGAAGGATTGGCTTTTCAATATCCCCATCCACTCTACCAGATTATAAGGAGAGGTAAGCACATTTACAGAAGGAGCACCAAAATTGTGAGCATAGAGACTTGTCAAGTTAGCCTGTGTAAAGAAAGAGTTGGTTTGGAGATGAACCCATCAGAAGACTATGAACCTTGGGAAGTTGATTGGTTATTTTGAAAAAGGTCTTGGTCCATCCTAAACCAAGATAATACAAATCAGTGTAACCAAGAAGCTCTCTCTCTCTCTCTCTGTCTCTGTCTCTCTTTCTCTCTCTCTCTCTCTTTCTCTCTCTTTCTCTCAGAAACACTTACTTGCTCCATGTGCTCAAGCATTCTTTCTCCATAACTATGTGGCCTTAGCAGCCATGTGGCAAATAGCCATGAGAAATTCAAACAGAGATTCAAGGTGGGAGTCTGGGTACTGCAGAACAGCAATGGATTGCAGGTGGGAACACAAGCTAAGCTAGTCAGAGAGTGAAAAAGACTGGACTAAACTTAATATGGCTCAGAAACTCTGGATACTGGCCTTTGTTGTGGCCTTGCTGAAGACACAGTTGGGCCTTTTCCATGGTGGCATGAATAGATATGGGCTATTGAAAATCCAGGGGCCACTTTCTGTTTCCACCCAAATAAATCTTATTACCAGACCTCATCCTACATTGTGGGTTTCCTGGAATGCTTTCCTTGTGATACCTTAAGAACCCCACTTACACCAGCAACACCCTGATTCATTTCCCTCCTTCTCCCTTGCACGTCCAAATTTCTGATCAGTGTCAGATGATCTTAGGAACAAAGCCCTGGGATTTATTGAGCAAAACGACAAGGTTTTGATCAAACTAGTGATAACTTCTAGGCCTCAGTTGTGTTTCAGCTCCCAGCCCAGAAAAGTGGAGAAACCATAGCTAAGATCAGAACCAGAGGTACTGATCAATAATCCCTAGCATTGACCAATCAGTATAGACCAGTACACTGATTACGCTTAGTCACCATGATTAAGGATTTTTCCTCTATATAACCCATCCTCTGGAAGCCATAAGGAAGCCAGGCCTTTGATTAACTCACCGGGGTCTCTGGGTGTGAGCTACTTCCTTAAGAAATAAACCCTTACTTTCTTTTCTGTAAACTCCTTGTTCATGTCTTATTGGGCTCTGATACACATAGGCAAATGGGCCCCTCCAGTCTGGTAACATGAAGTTTTGTTTTTTTTTAACACAAGGTAAGAAATCTAGTTATAGTTATAGTATTTAAACTCTTGCACTTACAAAAAAGCCTCACAATGAATAGTGTTGAATGAATATGTGCTAAATTAGCAACTAACTACATATTAATAGAGAGAAATAACATTAAATGCCAGTCTCACAGATTTGTCCTTTTTTGGTTGTTGCTACTGCTTTTATTTATTTTTTCTTCTATAAGTCAGGTCAATAGTGAATCAAAGTTATTTAAATGAAAAATACTTTAAGTAAATATTTATAATAATTCACATTTTCAATTACAAACTCAAAAAACAATGATTTATTTTAATTTTAATTTACTTCCTTCCATTACTATGCTAACATATTTTTTCCTTTTTTAAATTTTTTTTAGGTTCTATGATTTCACTTGAAAATTCTTTAATTTCTGCTTAATATGATTTAATTATCTAAAGAGCAGTTTTCACTATATTTTTAAAATGTACTGTAATATGAAAGGTATAAGAGGGTTTCAAACTTTTTGAAAATGATTGAAGATTTATTATTACTTTGTCTTAAACAGCAAGTATGGTTCTTCCCTTTTTATAAAGAGAGGTAACATTTTATATTTGCTTTAACATTTTTTAAGGAAGCTTGAAATTTTTTGATACCTAAATCATAGCATCTTTTTCTCACTTTATTCTTGATTTTTTGTTTCATTAACCTTATTATAAAATGATGCATACTTTACAAGATCTCACCAGGAATTTTAATTCTATGCATCTGCTCAGGACTCTTCTTAGAATAAACCTGTGATAGTATCTACAAAGTTCCAAATTCAAAGACAATAGAAGGACTCAGTAAATATTTACAATATTTAATAATATTAAGCAATTTTATTTTATTATATAGTCTTACATTTTATTAAATGTTTTTGTTTTCAGGATTGTTTTCAGCACAAAAGCACCTAGTTTCAGAAAGTAGAGGTTTTATACTAAATCTAAAGCACTGGACTATCTCTGACTCTGTATACAATTTAATCTGATTATTAACATTAATAAGTCTTCAAACCTACCATTGAAGTGAAATCATTTAAATTGAGGACTTCAAGAGGATCTTGGTTTTGTGGGGGCTAGTCTTTCAAGAGGAAACAAAATACCACAACTGTTTGGTAGGATTTCCTAAAGTGTTATTTAAAGGTTACAAGGCATCTGAGTTTATGAAGTCACTTCTGTTTGCATCAGTCAGAATGCTGAAAGGCCAGTCCAATAATGCAGTAAACAAATTGATGTTTAAGTTTTTTTTTTCAAAACTAAAAATTTGGACACTAGAGAACATTGAACTTAAGAATTAAAAGAAATCTTGGAAATAATATTCTAGTATTTGATGGCGAATACTTTTTTCTCAAGTGACAAATCTACTTTATTTTTAGAAGCCGCATGAGCTTCACTCTTAAGAACAATTTTAAGGCTGGTGTTGGATTCAATGGTGGAAAAACTGTAATACGGATAGCAAAACCATACTTGTGGAAAATCGACTGATCTGAAACCAGTGAGGTATTTCACAATTTTAATTTAGTTCCCCATGCAGTTGCCCATGCAGCAGCAGACCCTCCATATCACCCTGCCCAGGCTCTGTAGCTTCAGCTTCACTGGAGAGGACACTCCAGCGTCATCGCAAGATGTCGATTCAACATGGGAGGAGACAGATACCGTGTCACTCCCGAGTCGGACTGCACAGCCATTCTCGGCGGTGCAGATAGACTCTTAAGAAGCTACACCATCGTCTCTCGAGACGGACGGCTGCCTCCAACTCCAAGTGGATACCAATATAGAATTTGGTATATCAATTCCCAAATCAGTGCTTTTTCTACTGCCCCACGTTTTCCCCTGATAAAGTCCTAAAACACTTATATGTAGTAAAAATGTAAGTTTTAAGTATAATTTAAAAGATTAAGTATCAAAAGCTAAGTCTTTTATAAAGAAATTTAAAGAACATAAATTTTGGATAAACTAATGATGGTATAATTAAAGTAAATGGTATGGTATAACAATAATGATATTTTTGAACAAATGTGCAAGGCATCGTAAATAATTGGTTTTTCCAAAACTTTTAAGTTACATCCACTGAGAAATAATTACTGAGATCAATAAAATCTATACATCAGTGAAAAATAAATTGTTAAAATCTTTGCTTTCTACAAAACTTATTTTAAAACTAATCAATATATTTTAGTTGTATTATTGTTTATAGAATAATGAAATTCTTGCCATGATGTTTTATATGATTCACTTGAACAATAACAAGGCTGACACATGTTATTTGACTTTGTTATTTTAAAATATTGCTGGCAACAATGAGGACTTTGAAATGGAGTGAACAATTAAAATGGTGCTATGGTGGTAATGCAATTGTTTATGCAGCAGAAATCGTTAGGGGAGCTAATGAATGTCCTTTGGGTACTTTGGAGTCAACGTATCTGAGGCGTCAGCAAAGCTCGTCCGTTTAGCTCTTATATATTTACTGGGACATAAACACATTATATGGGGATTATTGTCACTAACAAGTCAACATTGATCTCTTTGAGGGCAGAGGTCACATCTTGTCACAGCTCATGGCCCATAAGATGATCAACTTATAGATTGGTTATTGAATAAGAGTTACAAAGGTCTTCTATAAATTACATCAGAAAAAAAGAATTACATCAGGGAAGGTAGCCATAGACAAGTCTAACTTAAGAATAGTTAGAAAAGTATTAACGCAAAATGGACTTTATCATTTTATTCCTATTTTTATCTTGATCTTTTGTTTGTTTGTTTGTTTTCTATACAGCTCCCCTCAAATATTTTGTCCCATAGCTCACTCAGGTTCTGTTGATATTTTTCAATTATGTTGCTCTCTGAATAGTTTTTCAAGTTATTTATCCTGTTTGCCTAATTTGCTATTAATCTTAACATTGTATTTTCTATTTCTAGAATTTTAATGGTCTTTTTTTTTTTTTTTGCCTTGTATTTTTCTCACTGTGCTCACACTTTCACAAACTTCTCCAACCCTTTCCTCAAACACACATAACTTTTAAAATCTCTTTGATTACTACTTCTATCATCTGTGTAGTTTTTGAATATATTTCCATTTATTAATTTTTCTTACTACCATCTTGATTTTATATTGTTTGTTCTTTTTAAGATATTTTATAATTTAAGCTTTGTTCTGGCATACAGTTAAGTACATAAACACAGTTTAATGCACTGGAAGCTTGCTCTTAAACTCTGTTAGGTGTGACCAAAACAGCCATTATTATGGGTAAATTTGGTCCTATTCCTAAGAGGATCCCCTCCTGATTCATTCCTTTTGACACCACAAAATATAAAATGTATTAGGAGGACCTTGCACTCTGGTTGGGCTCAAGAAATATTCCATGACTTTTTGATCTTGTTATCCAATATTTTTATTTAGTCCTTTCAGATGTAAGGGCAGTTCAGTTTCTTGTTACTTTATCACAGTCAAAGATTTGATCCCTTCCATATATACATTGAATATGAAAAAACATTTGTTTAATTTTCAGGTAAAGATTAAAAAATAGATATATCAATTTCTCATTGCTTACTCCTAAAATGGTACAAAAAGTGTTTATGAAAGAGCATACAAAACCATATGAAAGGGAGATAGTAGTCACAAAATTTTGGCAGATAATAAATGTCTCCAAACTAGGAGACCTAAATTCTAGAGCAGTCAGTGGAAAAAGCCAAGAGACAGTTCAACATGCACTGCAAAGTCCTCCAAAGGTGTAGACATTTGCAGTAATCCATACTTTCAGAGATGAAAATAAATATTGGACCTAAAACAGGATCATTTTGAATAAATTACAAATACACTATACCAAGTACAAAAAAAAAAAAAAAAAAAAGGTAGACTCAAAAGGTTACATGTTATACAATTACATTTATACGGAAGTCTGAAAAAAGGCAAAATGTCTTCAGATGTTCATTTAGCAGAAGTGGTAAAAAAAAAACTAAAGAGGTAATCTCTATGTTCTACAGCTTGAGAACACAGTCTGGATTGACATTGCCTGTGGCTTCATTTATTAGTGACCTTTGTGTATGAATTTGTAAGCTGGATATATATTATATAATATATATGTATATATGTGTATGTGTGTATACATACATAGATACATAACTATAATTATCCAACACTTTTTTATCATATATTCACAAATGCATAATGGAAAAAGTTATTATAATCCATTTTTGAATCAAGGTACTAAACTATTAATATTACTTTGATTTGCCACCTGTAAAAAGAGGTAGATGGTTAGCTATAATGGATCATTAATTTCTTTATTCAGAGATCTCAAACAATATCCATATAAAAATGTTAAAACAGTTTTACCATTGAAGTTGTGGGTCCATAGAATCTGGGATTCACTTTAAAATTTTTTATTGAATTAACTAGCAGTTGGGCATCTTTTGGCTCTAACATTTTCTGTATTCTCTCTGGTTTATTAAATTATGTATTCTCTTAGATACTGCACTTTCCCTTTTATTCAGTACAAAGGCAATGTTTATAGCCTAAAAACCAAATTCCTTCAATTTAGCTTAGTACTCTCTGAAGAGTCATTTATCTTGGGACTTTTTTTCCCCTCAGCCATGTACTTTCTATTTCAACAGACTGAAAATTGTTTTCCTTTGCAAAAGATGAAAGTACCATTGGGCCTTAGTAAGAAATTTTTCTGTTACCTGTCAAAATTCTGAAATCAAGCAGTAAGTAAGTTTATTTTGTTTTCTTTTTTTTGTCAGTAGAAATTAGACTATTTTGTGGGATCACAATAAAACATTCCAAAGACTCACACATGGGAGATTGTGATGTGGCAAGACGGTTTATTAGTGTGGAAGGCTGCCCCTGGGTTTCCAATGTCCCATCTCCCTCTGTCCTGCCATGGAAAAGTCCAACCATGTCATCAACAAAGCCAAAACAAAGGCCAGTGTCCAGAGTTTCTGCATCCTCTTAAAGCTCAGTCCTTTGGAGCCCACACCATCTGCGTGGGCCTCAGTAGTTGCTAGACTTGTGTGGTTGTGTGCTTCCAGCGAGACACAACACAGAATGCATGGGGTGAGTGTGTCACAGGAAGAGCGAGCGCATCACTGGAGGGCAAGAGAGAGAGAGAGAAAGAGAGAGTTTCTTTGTTCCCCTGGGATTATATTAACTTGGGTTTCGGACTAACCAGGTGTTTTTTCTAAGTGACCAATTAGTTTCCCAAGTTTTCATGGGCTTTTCATAGGTTTACGCCCTCCCTAGTTAGACAAACCTCGATGGTCCAGCAGGTACTCCTAGGCCCCCTAACAATCTGGTACTACAGGGTAGAAGAAAGGAGTGTTAATCTCTTTGGAAGAGCATTGCTATTATCCCCTGGGGTGTGAAGCTGTAGCTTCCTGATGAAGCAAAGAGGCTTATGATCCCCAGTCTATTAAGCTCAATATCTAATTCCCTTTGCTCTAGTCCCTTTATTAATATCTAGTTAATTACCAGTGGTAACATTTTCATACTCTAAAAGTTATCTCATATTAAAAGGCATCCTAGATTTTAATTCTAAAGTCCTATAATATTTTCTAATTATTATTGGATTTTGAACTATATTAAGACAGGATTCTTTCTTGTATGTCTCAGTAATCAATGATATCTTAATTGATTTGTTTTCAAAAGACAGATTCAATAACATATCGAGTTATAATACATTTTGTTTCTCCAGTAAATATTTTTATACCTTTATTTGGATGTATTTTAAAATTTAAGAGTAATACAAGTAATTGCCTCTACCTTTTACCCAGATACATTAATTGAATCATTTAATAATTTCTGTTTTTTTTTTTCCTGTGGACCAATTGACCGTAAATTACAGATTTTGTACCTTTTATAAATAATAATTTTACTGTTTATTCCTAAAACTACAATACAATGATCAAAGTAAGATATTAACACTGGCATGTTTCTATTATCTAATCAACAGTTCATATTTGTCATGGTTAATTTTAGTGTCAAGTTTACTGGCCATGGGATGAACAGATTAAGCATCATTATTGGGTATTGTTGTGAAGGTACTTCTGGATGAGCACAGTATTAGAATCAGTGAACTATGTAAAGCAAACTAAATTCGCTAGTGTGGGTGTACATTATGCAATCCATTAATGGTTTGAATAGATAGAACAAAAGGTGGAGGAAGAAGGAAAACACTGTATTTTTTCTGCACCACTGCTTGAGATGGGGCATCTGATCTCACCTTCTTTGGCTCTCACACAACTGGAATTTAAATTATTGGCTCCTTTGGTTCTCAGTATATGTACATTGTATTGGTTCTGTTCATTTTCTCTGGAAAACCCTGAGTAATACAATATTCAAACTTCATCAACTGCCCCAATAATGTCCTAATCTAGTATCCAATTGAAGACCACATATTGAATTTAGTTATGGTTACTAAACCAATTGAACAGGTAATACATGGATTATGGGGAAATATCATGTAGACTAAGTGAGAGTTCAAACTTCAAAACTGCTTAGTCACCCAAGCAGGGCCAGAGATCAAATTGCACAAAGGTCTAGCTATTTGGTCACAAAATTGTTATTAAAGTTTTCTTTCTTCCTTTCTTTTTTTTTTCTTTTTCTTTCGTTATTACTATTTTTTATTAATTTTAACAGGCAAATTTAAAAGGTCATGTTAGTACTCAGTTCTTAGCAGTTGGGGGCTTCTATGAGATAAAGCACATATACTGTCCTAAAAGGCCAGGAAAATCTGCAAAAATCAGGGACATTGCGTTGTTTAGGGAATATGAAGTAAAAGTTATCAGGTTCCATGTAAGTGTTGCAAGTTCAGTTCTTACAAAAATGTAGACCCAGATGAGTTTAAGAATATAAACCAAAACTGTTCTCCAGAATAATAACTGTAACCAATAGTTTTAACAGTAAATGCCTTCTCATAACTTTTCCATTCTGGTGAACTGTTTAATTTAATCTTTACAAAATTCATTTATTACACATATATTATTTATGCACACTTCTAGGGCTTGGAGGTTCAATATGTATAAACGGAGCAACCTCTTCGTTCTCATAATGCTTACATTAGGTGTGTATTTGTATGTGTGAGGGATGGAAGAGACAGGGAGAGGGTGGGGTGGGAAGAAAATAGTCAATAAACCATCTTTACATGAAAAATAATAACAAAGTAAGGAATTTGTTGATGCAAAATTCTATTTCATTGTGTTAATTATCTTTTCTTTTTCCCTGGGGGTGGGTTCCCAGAAAGTGTTTCCTTTTTGTAACATTAATTAAATAAAACTCTATTCTTGCTGGTTTCATTGTCAGCTGAAGGTGCCACTCTGGAAGACTATTACATCATCTGCCATTCTTTTTTTAAACAAAAATCAAGTTAGCAATTAAATTCTCTGAATTTCTTCAGAAAAAAATAAAGTTCAACTCCGATCCACTAGAAATTATCTCCTCTTGGAATTTTCTCATATACTCACAGTATTGTAATATAATCAGATCTTACTCAAGGCTCAAAAGTGTACTTATCTTTCCTATAGCACCTGAAAGCCTTTTTTAGCCTTAGTATAATTTGATGCCCACAGTTTCTTCAATGATAGGTCTAATTTCTTGTTTTTTGAAGATGAATGTCCTTTTATACAAACTTGTCTTTCACTAAACCCTCCAGTTTTATGGTTGAGATATTTTATCAATTATATTAAATCATGAATATTATGCATAAATGTAATTAAACCCAGAAGCATACTCATTCAATATTAGGAAGCTGATGAAGCTAATAAAATAACCTATTTAACATGGCTTTATCTATGCTTGTTGACCCCCTTTTCCTCATCATTGGCTACTCTGGCACAGTAACTTAAATTATTACATTAAGTAATTCTTAATGGATTTTATATCCAGTTTTTCATATCTAATTTGCTTTCTAAAGTTGTTTTGCATACCAGATTATGACTTCAGAGTTTTTTAAAAAACCTATGATTTTAATGTCATTAGCAAAAGATAACAGAGCCCATTAACAAACATTTATTAAATGTTCACACCAGTCCAGATATTCTTATAGAAACATCACAGAATGCTTCCATATACTCCTTGTGTTCTTTCACTAATTTTTCTATAGTGGGCTTGAGGTGACAGTGATTACAGGAAAGCATTTATAAGAGTGAAAATACTTACTCATGGTTTGTTATGTTCTAGCTCTCTTCTTTTAAGTTGGGGTGATACTTTTCTTTATAATAAACTATATAATGCATTTTTACTAATGTTAATGCATTTTTACTAATGTAATCAAACTTTATTGTTTTTGTCAGAAGTATTGTTTATATAGAGAAAACCAGGAACTGAAGTATAAGATTCATAATAAGGTACTTATTCGCATCTTACTCATGCTACTATCAGTGTATCAAGGGTAGCAGAGGGCTCTGTTCATCATAATCACTTAAGGGCTCAGGCTAACAGAAGCTCATTTCTGTCTTCCCAAAACTACCTCGATATTGGAAAAGAACATAGTGAATCACATTCTGGCTCATGCAGTTTCTTCCCAGAAAAAACACATATCAATTCCAACCATATTTCATTGGCCACTGCAACAATATGGTCATTCCTTTCAAAAGAGGATGAGAAAGGCTATTCCTATAATGTTTGCAAAGAGAGAGAGAGAGAGAGAGAGAGAGAGAGAGAGAGAGAGAGAGAGAGAGAGAGAGAGAGAGAAATCTTTGGTGAACATCTCTATTGACTGTCATATGCATAACTTATTTTATTAACGTCTGTTGCCTGATTTTATCAGTTTAAATTTCAATAAAACACCTGTAAAATAACACTACCTTTCAAATGACCCAAAAACATATAGTTAAAATTGATTTTTATAAAGAATTCTATTATTAATAAAAGAAAAACACCTCACTGAAAAATCAGCTGATGGAATTAAATCTAACACTTTTCATCTTTATATTTAACATATTAATATTTTATGCCATGGATCAGATTTCTGATGTCAGTTTGATTTAATTGGTCTTTCAATTCCTCAACATGTTACCTTTCCTTAAATTATTAAATAATGTATAATATTTTGCTAACATACCAAAGACACAAAAATAAAACTAACTTCCATGCAAATCTCAATGCAACAGTGCTAGTTCTAGTCCCAACATTTACCTTCCAGACTTTTATCAAGAAAGAGAAGTATATTTTAAAAATAGTTAATATTAGCAATGGTTTAACTTTCTATTTTTTATATTTCTTCAGACATGTTATATTAATTTTTGTTACCATTATGTTTATAAATTTAATGACATGGTGATACATATTTTAGCTTTCTCTAAATGTTGCTTACAAAAACTTAGTAGGTAAGTAGCACTAAAATAAGTAACATTTAGGCATGATTTTTGTCTTTTCTCTGATTATTTCCTTAGGATAAATTCATAGGATGGAATCACTGCATAATTCAAAGATGACCATGAATAATAGATTATGGGTTATCCAATTCTGTGCACCTATGATTCATAAAATATTACTTGAAAAATAAATAAATAAATGTAATTTTTGATATAAATGAGTAAGCTTTTTTATATTTCTTATGACCCAAATGTTTCCATTAACACATAGACAGAGGACATGAATGAACATTTCTTCAAAGTGGACACACAGATTGAGACAGACACATGCAAAGATGCTCAACATCACTAAACATCAGAGAAGTACAAATCAAAACCCTATGAGATATCACCTCACACCTCTCAGAATAGCTATTAATAAATAAACAAATAACAAATATTAATGAGGATGTAGAGAAAAGGGAACCATTGTACACTGTTGGTGGGGAATGCACATTGATATAGCCACTATAAAAAACCGTATGGAAGTTTCTTTAAAAATTAAAAAAAATAGAACTAACATATGACCCAGCAATTCCACTTCCAGGTATGTACCTTAAGAAACCCAAAACACACATTCAACAAGATATATGCACACTTATGTTTGCTGCAGCATTATTTACAATAGTCAAGATATGGAAGCAATCTAAGTGTCCATCAATAGACCAATGTATAAATAAATGGCACATATAGGCAATGGAATAGCACTCAACCATAAAAGAGTGAAATCTTGCCATTTGCAACATATATGGACCTAGAGGATCCATACTGAGTGAAATAAGTCATTCAAAAAAGAAAAATACCATGTGATTTCACTTATATGATGAATCTAAAAAAACAAAGAGAACAGACACAAACTCATGCACACAGAGAACAGATAGATAATCTACAGATAAGTTGGGGTTAGGAAGGATGGGCAAAATGGTAAAAGGTATTAAGAAGTACAAATTGTCAGTTATAAAACAGTTATAAAAAGTCACAGGCATCTAAACTACAGCATAAGGAATATAGTCAATAATATTGTAATACTATATTTGATATCAGATGGGTACAGACGTTTATTCCCATTATGTTGTGCTCTGGAAGCTAATATATTGTATGTCAATAGTAATTGAAAATAAAATTTTAAAAATTGTTAATTGGAAAAAAATTTTGGCTTCTTGAATTTTCAGTTTCTTAAATTCCAGCTGTCCATAGTGTCTAAGAGTCTCAAAGTTTTCCATATATTATGAAAATTTAGCCCAGAGTTTACAGAATTAAAGTCAGTTGAACTTTTTAAGGACCCTGCCATCTTTGGACGTATACTTTCGAAAACTCATACTTGTTTGGTAATTTAATAAGAATTTAATTAGTGCCCTCTGCTGAAATTATTGTGCTAGTTGCTGATTTGGAGGGTAAAATTTCCTCAAGCATGGAGTTAGCAGTCTAGTCATAAAACAACTAAGACCATACATAACATTAAAATTAATTGTTTTATTTAATTATAGTCATGTCAAATGTCCCATGAAGATTTATTAAATGCTATGAAAGTGTACTGGAGAAGAAGCTGCCTGATCAGCATGAAAGCAGTGATTGTCTGGGCTGACAAGGAAGAGGAGAAGTGCTAAGTTTTTCATAAAGAAAAATACTTTCAGCTGAGAACTTAAAGGAAACTGGTGGGAATCAAGGCGAAAGGAAGGGTGCAAAATGCATTCCAGAAAAAGGAAATTGCATTCCGATGGCCTTCAGGTGAGAAAAAAAAATCACTCATTTGAGGACAGAAAGAAGGAAAATGTGCCTGGGGTTCAGTAAACTAGAGACAGCTTGCACTAATGTAATCAGTTTCTAATGCAAGGCCCTTCTGCTTCCCCTGTATGCAAATTCACACTCTAAAGCAGAGTTAACATTGTTTCCTTCCCAATCAGGTGCTGTGTCCTCTCTAGATTAAGGGGCTCAGTCCTTCTTTGAATCTGAATTTTATGTGTGCCCTTTATTTTGCAGTGTTCGCACTGAGGCTCATCTATTCACTCACCTAATTGCCTTAAACACGTCCAGTTTCTCGTTCAGATGATCCCAGAGGGCTTCCACCATGTCTCCCAGTTAATATATTGCCTTTTGCATCTGGCAAACACAGTTCTTTGCAAAGGCTGGTTTTTCAACTAATGCTGGCCAAATTTGTGAATTGTCATGAACAACAAGCCTTAGGCATACACAAAATGCTTCTGATTTTTTCGTTCCATATTTGTGAGCACCATCTCTGTGTTAGGCACTATGTTGACATAGGTTCTGTTCCCTGCAAACGTATGGTCAGTATCATTGCCCTAAGTGATGGAGATAGGAATGGCAATTGTGTTTAACTCTTGAAGAGCAAGAGAATAGAGTTCTTCAGTGCTCTTGAAGATCATTGACAGGTGTTACTGATCTGTGTTCAAAGGTGGTGGGAGTGCTTTCTCTTGAGTTACTTGACCATAAACATAAAGATAAGATTTAAATGTATGGACCCACTTCTGAGATCCTTTCTAGTTTTCCTGGAGTCAGGCCTGAACTTAGTGGTCAATTAGAGACTACAAGATAAGAGTGAAGTAAGAGCTGTCTTATTTCCTTATCACAGGGATATAAGGCCA
Organism: Furipterus horrens; assembly: GCF_987537825.1. Taxonomy (NCBI): domain Eukaryota; kingdom Metazoa; phylum Chordata; class Mammalia; order Chiroptera; family Furipteridae; genus Furipterus; species Furipterus horrens. Next base: position 28,168,397 of record NW_028327172.1, on the reverse strand, counting down.
TAGGAATATACAAAGCTCTGCCTGAGATCCTTATTTCAGCAAATATTTTTGACATATATTATGTCATTGTTTTAGAAACAAGGGCTTTTTTAGAAGACAAAGAAGATAACAGGTACCAACAATAAAAAACTTACATTATAGTGGAAGAAATTCCTACGTGTGCTGAAGTTATAGATATCCCAACTCTATTTATTTTATTGTGTAATTGGCCCTGCACTGGGCCTGGCCAACACCCATTGCAGAAAACTCAGAATAAAATCAGTGAAAGTACTGATGATCCATCATGATTACTGAGTAACAGGACTTGGCATACTGCTTCTTTCTCAGTACCTGTAGACATTGTGAGGTAGTTTAACCCTGATTTATAGGAAAGCAGAGTGCAGACTGGAAGAAAGAAGAGGTCACTGAATTGCTTCTTCTTTAGTGAAAGATTTCAAATGTCACTCCCCCAGTTGTCACATTGACTGAAGTTTGGGATTCAAGACAGTTGTTTGGGGATGTCCTTTGTGACCTAGAATAACTACCTTAACTAGAGAACATATTTTCTGCTCACTTGAGCGGACTATGGTTTACAAGCTTTTGTAATCTTTCTATAACAGAAAATGATTTTATCTCAGAAAGGTGGACCATTTTTAGACCTTGGTTTGCTTACCTATTCACCTCCAGAAATGCCATGAAATAAGTGAGACATTGAACACATTTCCTGAATTTGTCACTGCTTATAGGTTGCCTCAGACTTAACATTTCATAAGGTCAAAAGGTTGAATGGTTGTGTTTTCATCGTATGAATGAATGAAATTGTCAATGTGAGTCATTACATTCAGTCTATTAAAACCAATATTTCTATCCCATGGCTACTCCTCCCTTCACTTGGGCTAGGTCCTCAAAGGTATTTTAAGAATTGTCAGGCTGCCTTTGCTGTGAGAAATTACCCAGAGGACAGTCTAGAATTCTACACCAGGTTTATAGAAGGAAAAGATGGAGGGAGGAAAAGGGGTTAGAGGTAAGAGGGAAACTCCTGGTCCAACTCAAGGGCCCATAGGAGCAAGGAAGGGAAAAAAGAACATGGAAAGGAAAAAAGGAGGGAGAGAGGAGAATCCCAAGCCATCTTAAGAGTGCAGAGAATTTCCTGCTTATGCACTTGTAGGCATCGGCTCCACACCTTTCTGAACACACGATTTAGTTAGGGTGAGTTTACCCATCAACATTTTTTTTGGCAGGCTATTTACATTTCCCTGCTTTTCCCCAGTCAATATGTTGTACTAGGCTTATCAACATTTCTTCTGGGAATGAGCAAAGTCCATTTTTATTTCTTATGGGAGAAGCTAGGACATGGTTAATTTGTATATGATTCATTTGCATATGTCAAAAGTCTTGGCGGGAGTCCAGCCGCCGCCATGTTTTGACAATGAAAGAATGGAAAGTGTAGGCAGCACAGATGCCCGGAAGGAACTGGGCTGGAGGGAGGAGCCTTTGGGACCAGGTGAGCCACTGTGGGCAGAACTTGCATAGCTGCAGTAGAAATCTCCGTGGGAGCCGCAATCCTTCCCACATGTTGCACCAAGCGGACCGCCATGTTCTGACAGGATTTATAGGTAAAGTGAAGTTCATCTGCATTAGAAACAGCTAAACTTGAATGTGAATGGAAGATAGATAGATACACAGTCAAATAACTAAAATAATCTGATAATAGTATTCAGAGTCAGCAGAGCTTTCCCTCTTTAATGGTCACTTTTATTCAGGTTACTTAAAAAATATATGAATACCTAAGCTGTTACCTGGGATATTTGGCTCCTACTTTTTATTTCCTTTGTTCTTTTGAGTTTTATCTCCTGACTTACATCAAGAAAGCCATGACAGCTATTTCTTTTCTGCTTATTCTTCCATTCATTCAATATACACTGTGTATCTCCTTTGTGGTAGGTACTTGAGACATGCCCATTAATGAAAACACATAGACTTCCTTATCCTCATGAAACTCTCCATGTTGATTTATGTGTTGACTAGCAACTTCATATGTTACTTCCTTTATTTCCTATCCTATCCAGAATGAGGCCTTCACCTGTTTTTCCTGCATTTTCCTCTGATTTCTTCTGTCAACAGTGTCTAAAAACTACAGACCTGGACACTTAGATAGCTGCTTCTTATTGTTATTTTTGCAATCTGTGTTGCTTTATCAGGTTTTCCAAATAATTAGCCATCCATGCATAGCACAAAATAATTGTTATAAAACTGCTGAAAGAAATATCACCAAGAAAAATCAGCACCTTGTGTCCACATTTTCAAACTTGCTTTTTGAAAATGTGTTAGAAAAGTCTCCAATAATGTTTTTATTTCTTTTTGAATGCTGCAACATTTCCATTTGCTTGAATGATGTCAGATCACACAATGACTTCTCATCAGCAAAAACAAAAAAAGTATTGCTCATTCTCAGAAATATTATTACATACAATTTCAAATTTAAAAAATAATAGGATCTTTATAAAAAGCCTGTGTTCTAGTTTTACTACTGGAGTATTATAATCAAACTACAGTTAGCAAAAAGCATGGTAATAAAAAGAAAATACTAAAAGAAATGAAGGCATAAAAGAATATGTAACTTTTAATAAATGAAAAAGTAATAATAAAATTATAATCCTAGTTAATTTTAAAAGAATTGTTTTTTTGAGAAAAGAACTGTGATGTAAAGTATTTTTAATAATAGAATTCTATTTTTTAATTTAAAATGTTACTGTTTTTATTTTTAAACATATATACTAACTATCTTCTTTCATGAGCCTATAAATTTGTGTTCAAAGTGCATGACACACACACAAGCAGTGAATGTGTTTTGTGACTGTTATTACTGGTAAAGAGTTATTCCAGAGTTATCAGAAATTTTATGATTCTGTGAATTGATGGAGAACAATATTTCATTGTGGTTAGGAGAGGATGATGTTTTTCCTCCCTTGGGTGTAGAAGGTAATACAGAAGAGCCATAGTCAGAAATTTTTTTTGAAATGATCAGACAGGGAACGTGGTAATATTTAGGAAGAAAATAAATGAATTTTTGATGAAAGACACATTGATTGAGAGTGAAACACAAAGTTTGCTAGTAAATTAACATAAAAAATCAAAATGCGATTTGACCCATGTAATCAAGGATAAAGTAGAAAGGATTATAACAGGTGCTCATAGAACACTGATTTTTAAGCCTCTTTTTTCTTTTTTTTCTGTACAGTGCTTGAGGATGTTTAGTAGATTGTCTAAATTCAATGAGGATGAAATGCTTATTAGCATTTTAACATTATGCTATAATATATAGATTTTAAAGTATGTTACACACGTGTATGCACAATGCTAATTTACTATTACCTCAGTATCGTCAATCAGAGTATTAGCAATGCGATTTAGGTGTTACCTATATGTATTTTGGGGAGAGGGAACCAGTGATGCAATAGCCCCAATTTGTGAAAACCTGGTCAATAAAGGTGACATCCTTTACTATTATTTAATGTTTTCTATTAGAAAATGCATTGTTCAGACTAAAACCAAATACCCTTGACAGGGTGAGCTTTAGATAAGCAAACACCACTTTTAGAATTCTTTGTAGTTAATAGCTGCTGTCTTTAAATTTATTGAGAATTTATCTCATCCATCAAGCTACATCGAAAAAACTTAAGGTTATGTGGAATTTAGAAAAAAAATTAAAAATTTGGAATATATTCTCATCTTATGAGCTATGTGATTTTCGTGAAATTCTTTTAATTACTCTGAGGCTGTTCTCTTTTGTATAAGACCAGCCACACAAGATTTTCTTAGGCCGAAGATACGTTAATTTTTATGGAAATACCTTGTTCATATTGATCCTGAATAAACATAATTTTGGTAATATAATTAACATATTTCAAATATATTCTATATTTCTGTGCCACCTACCTATTCAATGATAAACACTTTACTTCAAAACAAATATTTCTTTTTAAAATTCTAGTCAATAGAATGGTGAAAAACAATTTGCTGAGGATTTCTGCATATATTCAAAATCTACATACAATATTTAATATATCTTCTAAAGATTTACCATTTTTTCTTTTTAAGTTAGTTCTTACCTATGTCAAGTTATATGCAATACAAAGTTTGAACACTGGGTATTACATGGCCTTCAGGTAAGACACAAATATATATATAGTGTGAAATGAAATATCAATGTTCATAAATTTTATAGTAATAAAATATTCACATCATTCTAACAACCATTCAAAACTTTGTAATATTTGTAATAGTATTAAAAATATTTATATGGACCATTCTGTAACATGTCTGCATTTAATAATTTTTTATCTTGTAATAACAGATTTAATGCATAGCGCCAGGAGTCAGAATGTTCTAGTCTAGAATCTCACAAGACCTAAACTTGATTTTTTTCTTGAACACCAAGAAAGTGTGACTGTTACTTTGGATATAAGTTAGATAGCAAAGTCATTTCTCTTATGCATGTAAAAGGTCTAGTACATATTTTTGATTTAAACCATTCCAAAGTTTTCACAGTTTTTTGTAAACAGTGTATGATTTATATCTTTATTAACAGTATTAGCAGTTGTATTTGACATTAGATATTTCTATTTAGAATATAATTATAGTGACACTGGTTGATTTTTGGCTTTTGATATTAACAATTACTCAAATTCTTGGGTATGGTAGAATTATGTTATGAATTATTGTTTGTTTTCCAAAATACCATATAGTCCTTATAAAAATGATAATTGAAAATAATTCAATTTAATAATTCATTAAAATAACCTTTGCAACTTCAGGAAATTATTTAAAATATAGATGTTACATAAGCATAAAATTTATGCTATGTTAAATAATTATAGCTATTGAATTAAATGAAACAATATAAAATATTTTCTACACTGCACACCAAGATAATGGCTATTACATGTGAGGATCATCTCAACTTTAGTTTATATTTTTTCAATGTGCTTCTCTTCTTTAGTGTAAGAGTTCTATCTCTATGAAAGAAATTAAGAAATAATACAATGGTGACAACCAAACCAACCAGCACCTGACAAAAAAATGAAAATGTTGAACTCATTTCAGTTTTCATTTATAAGTAGAATTTAAGAAGCACTGTGCTTTTATGAGGTCAGTTACTACATATTGAGGTCAACTCAACAAACTGTTTAGAAAATACAGCAGGCAAGAATTAAATTCAAAATGCCTCACATAGTTGTCAAGTTGTTTATATTCAGGTGGCTTGTAATTTTTAATGCTATGTTTTACACCAATTCAGCAAAAAACTAAAATAGTTACTATTGCAAAAAACTTTTACAATAGGAAGGGACAACATGTCAGATGACAAAGATAACATAAATCCAAAGGATATTTAGATTTAAGAAGTATCTATTGCATATTAAAATTTAGAGATATTAGTCCCTATGTGCAGTTAATTTCACTAGATACAATTCTTGAAGATAAATATTTAAAACAAATGTATGTGTTCAGTAAAAATATGCCAAAACAAACTTCGAAGTGATAAATGAATACTATAAGCAGAGTTATTTTGGGAACATGCATAATTGTGTGCAATGATGTTGCAATGAGAAAAGGAAAGTATGTACATGCATCTTTAATAAAAAAACACTGATATGCAAATAAATCATGGTTTTAGTCACAGAGACACTTATATGTACACATTATCTTATAGATAAGAATAATTAAATGAATATGTCAAATTACAAAATACAATAAAGTCAAAGTTGCTAAACTCAACTCAACTCAGCTTTGATGTAAGAAAATAGATCAAGTATAAGCACTCTTGCATTTGATACAGAAGTGTTGGTTGTCCTGAGGATATTGTCAAGAGTTCATGCGCTTATTCATCCACCAATAGACACTTAGGTTGTTTCCATATCTTGTCTATTGTAAACAATGCTGCAATGAATGTGGAAGTTTATATATATATATCTCCAAAATTCTCATTTTAATTCTTTTTGGCTATATACCCAACTGTATATACACACATTTTCTTTTAAGTTTTTAAAAAATAAGGAAATCTTGCCACATGAGATAGCATGAATGAATCTAGAGGATTATGCTAAGTCAAAGAACTTAGTCACGGAAGAAAAAATACTTCATGATCCCATTATGTAAGTTACCTAAAATAATCAAACTCAAAGAAGCAGGAAGTAAAATGGTGGTTCCAGGAGCTGGGAGAAGAGGAATTGGAGACTTTCTCTAAGTTTCAGTTATACAAAATGTGTAAATTCTAAACAGCTGCTGAAAAATATAGCAAGCATGGTAAACAGTGCTATTTTGCACACTTCAAATTTTTGTGAAGTGGGTAGACCTCATGTTAAGTGGTGTTATGACAAGAAAAATAAAAACAACAAAGCAGCAGGAGAAAACTTTTGGAAGTGAGGGATATATTTATTACTTTAAGTGTGGTTATGGTTTCTTGAGTAAACCCATATGTCCAAACTCATCAAATTATATTTATTAAATATGTACAGATTTTTATATATTAATTATGGCTCAATAAAGTTACTTTATTTGTTAATGTAAAAATAACTCATGTGCTTGAGAAACTTGAAAATGAGTCTTATTTTCAAATTTGTTGAAGGATTGTCATTGCTCTTAAAATAAGTAACAAGTAATTTTAAATACATGCATGAACTTAATTGGAAATTCACAGGACCCTGAACATAGGCTAACATATGCTAGTGAAAGACATGGATTTATAGGAAGAAAAAACTTAACTTTGGAGAATTAAATCCATAGGTAAAAAATCCAGACTAGAAGAACAACTACATATTCTTGAAAGAAAACTTTATGATTACTTTTAAATTATTGATATGAAGAGGTCTAATTAATTTTGAATTTTTTTCAAAAGAACACATTTTTTTCAATGAATCCCATTAAAAAAATAAAATGTTAGATCTCAAGAATAATTATACCTGACATCTAATTAAAAAAATAAAATTAATCAAATTTGAAGTAATGGTGAGAAAGATGATCTTGGCAATGAGTCACACACACACACACACACACACACACACATATACACACAAATACACACACATGCATTTTTAAAAGCATTTATTGCTACTGATTCATGTAAAATTTATCACTAATGGTTACTGGAAATAAAATGAAAATATTTTTAAACACTTTTTTCAGAGTTATGTGTAAAATCTGATATATGTTCAAGAAAACAGCTATAGTTTCTCCTTTAAGAAGTGAAATGATATTGTTCAGAAGTTGAAAATAAATGCGATATTTAATATTTTTGCTAATCTCTATTTTTATTATAATTGTATAAGTTAAAGAAAATGTGATGAATTGTATTACCAGACTTCTTATAAATGCCCCACATCCCTTATATTTCAGTTCAATCTTCCACGAGAGTATCACTTTTCATGAGGTGATAATATGAAAGCTCTGGGAAATGCTGAGACAGTGTATAGTGTTCATTCTTTAATTATATAGAAATGAGTGTTTTATATGGCCTGTCATGTTGGTTAATTCGGATAAAATCATGTCAAAATAACTATGGACAGTCTCAAAAATAAAAATACGAATCATTTGGAAGACAAAAAGTAACAATGGAAGAAAATGCCAACTTTACATAATAAATGATATAGAATTAATGGAGTCGATTATCTGTGATCAAGATCTTCCTGTAAAGAACCACTAAGACTAATAAAAAAGCTTACACAAGAGAGTGCCATAAAATAAATGAATAAAATAAAATTTAAATGAAAGTAAAATACTCTTCATTAGACATATGAGCAAGAAAATGTCTTCTAAATAGCCTTAAATAAATGGGTTCTAAGAATGAAAGAAGTTGTTATTAATTGTTTTCTGGAAATATATAGAAACTGAGACTGTCCTGTACAAACTGAGAATAAAGTCACCCCAGCCCAAATCACAATAATAATACCAGATAATTTACATTATTCTATACAAGACTGTTGTGTAGCACAATGTCAAGGGACTCTGGTCACAGACTACATTGTGTTCTAGCAAGCACTTATCACAAAAAATTCAACATTAATGGTGTCCCAAAGAGTTGTACAAACTGATGGATCTATCCCAACTCTAAGCCAGGCACACTTCTGAGTAACTTACATTATATTAAATACTTTATTCTCAAAACAATACAGAGGTAAATGTTATTATTATCTGACTTTGCAGAAGACAACTTGCTTGCCACAGACAGATAATGGTGGAGCTGGGATATAAATCTAGGCAGTGTGGAACTACTATATTTGTTTTTCTTTTAATATTTTTTCTGCAGTGCATTTTTTAGCCATCAGTAAAATGACTTGCTAAGATGACTTGAGGGTATAAAACTTAGGGGATGCATAATGCCTCTTAAAATTTATTCCTTTTAAATAATTTCAATTGCAACTCTAGGAAATATGCATACAAAATATACACAAGTGAATTGGGAACATTTCATAAAGTCTAGCTTGATATGACAGGTTCTGTGAGTTGGAACTTAATTTACAAAAATTTTATTTTGCAATGTGAAGTAAAATGAACAAAGCACATCATACTTATTTTCATGAAGTTGCACTCCTTTGTCTCCATATTTCCAGGTTCTTCAGTGGAGACGGAAAGGGGTCTCACATGGACAGATTCACACCTCTCTTCCTGACACAGTCATTTTGGGAGACAATACTTTGAACTTTCCACATGATCTGTGTGTGCTCCCATTAAAATATTTCCTTGAAAAAAACATTTTTAATCAATATGGGTTTAAAACTCAAGGTCATGTAATGTGAAAGGTTTCCTCATAATTTCTGAGACCATAAAATTAAAATTCATGTTTCACATAATCTTGTGACTGTACTTGTTCTCATTATCAGATGTAAATATGAAAATTACTTCAAAGGAAGAGTTGATGCACAGTTGAGAGGAAGATAAACTAGAGGGAGAGGAGATGTCTAAGTAAAAAACAGCAAGTACATTAAATGAGTGAATCATTGAAAAAGAGAAGAGAGTAGATGTAATAAATGATAAAAAATTGCAATGATGTTTCATTTCAACTTTATATAGCTCCTAATTATTTCAAATTATAAGTAATGCAAAATTGATACCAAATTTGTGAACTTTGAGAGTGTTAGCAATTTGGGACATTGTTATGTGTAAGTGCTTACTTCTGAAATCATCATCATATTATTAAGATTTCAAGCTTAATAAGGAATTTTTATAATTTAAAGAGACTTCTGCAATTATTCAATCAAAATAAGTACATTATTGTTTCTGTTCATACATAAATTCATTTGCATATAATCAATAAAATAATGGACAAGTGATTCTGTTTGTCCATTATGACATCACATAGAAATGAGTAGGTGCGCTTTATCTAACTCTGATGATGGTTTGGCTTTGATATAGAATAGGTAAAATGCCAAAATACCACTTGAAAACCTAGGGAAACATCCAAGGGTCTTGAGAAGGATTAGCAGTCTCAGGAATGACTCTGTGGGGCCTTGTAAGCATGACAGAGGAATAGGCCATAATAAATCTAAGCAAACTTGAGGGAAATGTAAATAAGAACAGCTCATGAAATTGCTTACTCTTGATCACCGATATAGTGTTGATATTGTCAGGAATAAAGAAAAAAAGAGAGTGGTTTCAAATATGACTCTCAATATAATTATCACAAGGATTAAGCCTTGGGCTAGCAGGCACCAATTCTGAAATCTCAACACAGTGGGGTGACTGCCAAGGTGAGCAGCAAAGCCAAAGGAACCTCCCAACCTGTCCATAAAGTTCCACTGGGGGACAGCTCTTTACCAGGAAACCTTCAGACATCACACGTGGACATGAAATCTAACAGAGTCTGTGTTATAAAGGGGAGTTGTATTTCCTTCTTCAAAATTCATTTTGAATATTATAATATTAAATAAATAATAAAAGTCTCATTTTTAAATAATGAATTGCACACCAAAATGTGAAAAATTCAGACACAAAATAGAAATAAGGAAGAATGCTGAAAGCATTCTCTTATAGCCAAGAAATTATTAGTTATTCCCAAGAAAAATGGAGTAAAAGACCCAATTTACATTTTATTAATGTGTTCTTTAAGTTCTTTGCAACAATCTATGTGGATTTTTAAAAAATGTACATTCATAACTATAACAAGTAAATCTGAGTAATAAACATCATCATGACACATTATGTGTGCTAAGTATGTCAAATAACCTATTTATCTTAATCTTTCAAGAAAAAACAAGGTATTCAGGTAAGAATTTAAGTTTGATAGACCTTCCCACCCCCCTACTGCACATTAACTTTAAATTAAAGGAAAACTTTGTTTTAAGAAACAAAATGGATAACAGATCTGGTATAAAAACAAATGTTTAAAAATATAAAAACGAAGTCAAGGTCCTAGTAGTCCTGGTCTTATAAGGAGATACACATGTGTGGGATCTTTCAGCTTTCTCCAAATAATTGTGATTCAAAAAAGACTACTATTATATGTAATATGATTTTCACTACAGTTTTATGAATATAAATAATTTTTAAATTAATCTTAATTAGCATTATGAAAACACAGAATACTAGTTTTAGGTGAGCTTTCTTCAATATACAATTTCAAATTAGGTAGCTCAATATACATTTCTAAGATTTTTAATGCTATTATTGAACATTTATTATAAAAACAACAAACTTTCATAAATATCGCCATATTCCCAGATATTTCTTTTAGATAAATTATCTTATTCAAATTTTGAACATTCAGATATATCTCAGGATAGTTATGTATCCATCCTATGAATTTTTAGCTTTGAAGATTAACATCCTATGTGAGAAGTTAACAGATGGGGTTCACTTTCAGATCAATTTACTCTACTCAAACCCTTCATAGCCTGTGTTATGACAGAGAATCAAAAATTCATCTGAAGACTAATATAGCATGTTTAATAGAGGAGAAAATGGAGAAGAAATGCATTTTTCCTCAGTGTTTTTTTGGCAGAGACATGAGTCAAAAGGACACCCATTACAATAATAGTATCTGTTATTTAAGGTAAAACAAGGGCTCACAAACAGATTTACTAAGTATTTTATTTAACTTACAGGAAGGGAACAAAAACAGGTATAGTATGGGTTGCCCCCCAAAAAAAGAAGACCAGGAATGAATATGGGTGCCAGCATCAATAAATATTATTAAAGATGTTTGATTTATTATACTTTAGATAAAAACAAATAGAAATAGGTGATTTTCATTATGTTTTTTTTAGATATCATCATGTGCACCTCCAGTTTGGAAACTACTAAATTACATTTAAAAAGTTACTCTTTGGGTAGTAGCAGATTCTTATAGCTACTAATTAAATATATCTTATTCTAATTTGGCAATGTAAAATTTACTGACAGTAAGACAATATTAATGAATACTTTTTATATGTAGTAAATTAATAATTATGTGTCTCAATTATTCATGTTTTCAGATGGCTTTGGTTTGTCTTTCTCAGACATGGTTGTGCTTCCGATCTGAGCAGTTGTGCCTAAATGTACAGAGAACTAGAGAGGCAGTGAAAAGTATGATACACTGGGGCTGGGACTGGGCTCTAATGATTCACTTCACAGCATCTGGTCTTATTTTTCTTATGGTTTTTCTCTCAAACTCTTTAGGGTTTTAGTGGATCTTCTTTGTGTTTATAATGCTTGTCATCCTGTGAATAATTCAAATATATTTTTCAATGACTGATGTCGATTCAACACGGGAGGAGACAGATACCGTGTCACTCCCGAGTCGGACTGCACAGCCATTCTCGGCAGTGCAGATAGATTCTTAAGAAGCTACACCATCGTCTCTCGAGACGGACGGCTGCCGCCGCCGACGACGACGACGATTTTTCAATGACTGATAATAATAAAGTGAAGAAGTTAAATGATCATTAGGATCACTTTCAGCACAAATAACCTGTAATATTAAATATTTATTTTCATGTATAAAACAAACTCAAAGTTTATTGCCTTACTGATGCAAGAGAAACAATATTAGGCATATATACCTATAATACATTATGTAAGGAAAGAAAATGTAAGGATTACACCGGGGAACTCAGTTTTCTTTGCGTTAGATCTGACACTTGTTTTTGACTAACTTTTGGTATTTTAATCCAAAACTGACCCCAGCTTTTCTCTATCATGTCAACTTTTTAAGGTACAGGACACCCTCCCTTTGTCCCAAATATCATACAAAATATACATACAAAGGAAAATAAAGAAAAATTACCTGAATGTACTGTTTATTTAGAGTTATTTGATTCATATAAAGGTTATATATTGTTGCTGTAAGTCAAATTGTATACAAGTAGTAAAGTCCTGCTACCAAACATACACACTAAGGTATTTTATCATTTCAAATGACAGGCTGGGAAATGCCAAAAAGAGATACTTGAAACAGTCTCCTTCAGTTGGAAAAGCTTTAACAAATTGCTTCATGAGACCTACTTTTATGTGCAGAGGTGGGAATATAATATTCTTTCTGTCAACAAGTGGCTCATGTAGAGTGTTTGGATCACCAGGTTTGAAATCAGATCTTGAAGGTCCATTAGACTCCACCCAATTCTTCTCATGAGCTCTGCTGTCCCACATACACAGAAAACAGGGATACTTGGTGTATCTGTGTTGCTGACCAAGAAGGAAGCAGACCATTTGAAGGTCAACACAGATGATCCAATTGTGCTTGTGATATTGCAGCAGATCAATGACTCTCTTGATGCCTTCATATTCTTCACAAAAGCAAACTGAATGGCTAATTGGGACTGCACCAAATAAATTGCCATTGTGGAGGAAGATGCACTGCAAGCTCTGCTTTGAGCTATCGATGAACAGTCACCATTCAGTTGCATTATATATTGGAATTCCCAATTCCTCCATTAAACCATGTACGTTATGGCAATACACAAAGCCACCATCACTTCGAAAGTAATGCAGAAATGCACTATCTCTTTATCTAAAGTAGGATGCCTTTGCTCTTTTTTCACGCAAGTTTTTCTCATGCAGTCTTGATGCTAAGATTTCTGAAGCCTTTTTGGATAGTTCCAAATCGTATACCAAATCATTCAACTCATGCTGATCAAATCCCTTATGAACTGAGTCATCTTCAATTTCAAAATTTTCATCATTACTGTCACTTAGTTCTTCACCATACTCCTATTTTTTTGAAAGAGAGTAGTTCAGTGTAAACTGGCACTGGGATTTCAGCTGAATGAGGCACCAGATGTATAACTGATGGCAGACTAGGATACTCTATTTTACATTTATTTTTCTTGTTACATCTTGACGTTTTCACTATACAAAAGTAACAGTCACTTGAATAATCTCTGGGCTCTCGCCAAACCATAGATATACCAAATGGCAATTTATCACATGTTTCCTTCGTCCGTATCTGTAAACTCTTGACACACTGCTTGCACACCTAATGAGGGGCCCAAGACTTATCTTGAACACCAAGTTTTACTTTAAAATATGCAAAATAGGCTTGCCTGACAACAGTGCTGATGTTTGTCCTTTGACTGGGAATGGTGAAACTGCCACAGATAGAACAAAATGAATCGGAGTTATTTAGGCACTTACAATGAGAAATAGCAGAGGCAGACATGATCTGAAGGAAAGGAAATAAGTATGTATGTAAATAAAAAAATAAATTCTGCTAACTCCTTGTATACAGATAAGAGCTCGGACTACACTTTAGAATACGATTCACTATATAGAGTGACAAACAACCTCTCACCACACTGTCTCATGTGTAACTGAATAGCCTAGACAAGTATGAACCTGTTGCTGGTCTCCAAGGTTGTCCCCCACCCCTCCCCACTCAAGGGAGGTTTGCTCTCAGCCAATAGGAGAGCACTAGTGCTTCCCTCGATCCAGGCTTGATTCAGCCTAGAGTGGTCACATTAAGATAAGTTGTAAAGAAAAATTTGACGTGATAGAAGAAAACTAACTCCAGTTTTGAAATAAGCATCCTATTTAAGTCTAAAACAGCTGAAAAATCGAACTCAACAGGAAATATGTTAAAAATTGTTCCCCAGTGTTATACATTTCACTAGGAATATTTATGACAGTAAATTTACTGAAAACCAAATTCTGTAAAGTCATATCTTTTAGTAGAAAATTTACTAAAGAATATGTTCCATCTTAAGATATTACCAACAAATCCAAAAAGAAAAAAAATTCAGAAGGCATAGTTTAAAAATCCATGATAACATAAATAAATTTGAGAATTATTTTTCTGGGAGGATGTTTATCAAGATTGAGTAAATCTCTTTGTGACTATCTAAATTACTTTTAAAATTAAATATTTTAAATTTAGATTTAGGGGAAGGCAATCAAATACCTCTATTTTAAAGCTCAATGTTCTGGCTCCTTATAAAAATTTTTTTTTCCACTTGTGAAGTTCTGACTTAAGAAAAAAGATAAAAATTAAAAAGAAACACTGTAAATTTATAATATTTTAAAAAACATATAGGTCACTAGTAATTAACTCAACATCAATTCACTTAAAAAAAATGAAACTTAGAGCTATAGGACATGGAACTGCCTAAAAATAACCATCTTCTTTGGTGTCCTGAGTGGCCCCATAGGAAGGTTAGAAGGCAATCCTTGAGACTAGCAAGCTGATCATAATATGATGAATACACTTTCATGCAAACAACATGCTCAAATAAAAAAAACAGATAGGCAGACAATAGATACAGAGAAGGAAAAAGAGAAAGAGAATGAGCGAGAACTGCCTCTTTTTGTGTATACATATCTATCTTTCTATCTTATCTCTCCTTGGAACACATTGATACCTAAAACTATATCTTTCTAGGATTTAAAAGAAAGTCATTGGGATGCAATTTCAAAGTGGAAACCACTATAATGTCAGAGTAAAATTTGGAAGAAGATATTGAAATAGTTCAATTTTCAGCAAAATTTTGTAATTTACATGTCTTTCATTCTCAATTATTGTTAAATATTCTCATTCCATCCTGTGGAACTTTGTATGTATGTGTATGTGTGTGTGAATGTAGAAATTATCCTTTATCTTGATATTACCTACAACGGTGATTCTCAAACTTCATAGAATAGCAGAATCAGCTTGTGGCTACTTAAAAAAATAATTTTATTGGTTACAGCTCAGATATTCTGACTCTATAGTTAAAGAGAAAGGTTCAAAATATATCTGAAACAAGTACCCAAATAAATATTAGAAGATTTCTTTCCATGATCTATAGAAAACCTTAGTTTTTTTAAATTGTAAAAGTTTATTAAGTTGTAATCATACTTAGTTTATAAACAAATATTACCATGCTTATTTAGGTATATTTTGATGAAAATAATTAAGATTTTAAAAGTAGGATTAAAAAGTAATTTCATGAGCATCAATATTTTGAAACAATGTATTTCCAAAGATAAATTAATCTTTCTCCCATCAAATATCTTAACTATTATAATGAAGGTAACCAAAAGGAAAAAAAAACATTTTTGCATAGATTTGAAAGAAAAATATTATGAACATGAGATTTATATTTTAATATATAACACCTCAAAATATATTCTATTAAAATATCTCTCAATTTTATTTCTTAATTCAACCAAATATTGACTGCTCAATATTTACCAGTTTGGGGCTTGTCAAATTAAACACTGTCCAATAGAATCTTACCATTTATAGGAGAGAAGAAGAAGGAAAGGGATGTACAACTTGATATGCATAAAAGAATTGTGGGCAATGTACATAAAATGTAAATTTAAGATAAACTATTTTTATAACTTCATTGTGAAGATTATTGAATTTTTAAGAAAATATTTTGAAAAGAAAGATGCCTTTTAAAGTTTTAATCTGGAAAAAAAAACTCTAGACTACTACAATATATTTTAACATGTCAGTAAGCGAGATGTGTAAGTAAAATTATGATAACAGTTTTTGTCAACAGTAGGAGGGATAAAAAAAGACATTAAAATCTATTTGTTAAGAATAAAAAGTTAATTACCCATAAACTAAAAATAAGATTAGAATTATAAATCTACAAACAAAGGAACTAAAACTAGAACTAGAATGGAAAAAAAAAAAAAAAGGAGAAAAGCATGGTAACCCAAAAACACAAACTTAAAAGACAAGACTAATATCCAATAGACATGTGTTTACAATAAATTTATTTCTAAAAATAGAAAACAATACATAACTCAGAGACCTAAGAGGCATCCTTAATGATTTCCTCCCCTCATCCCCCCATCCAAGGTTTTATTACTGTGAATATATTTTTCACCTAAATATTTAATAAAAAAATATATTTCTCTCCATACCTATTCCTATAATTCTACTTCAAGATCTCCAAAACTGTTGAAATAACCTTTGTAACTGGCTTCTATTAAAGAAGACCATACATTTATGCAGAAATCACCCTCTACTCTTTTCAAAATACATCACTAAAAACCTATACTATGTGTATTATAAAACTAAAATTAAGCTATTAAACTGTAAAATGTTGCATCATGCCTATAATTTAAAACCTGGAGACTTTAATAAATTTAGAAAACAATCTTGTGATGGAAAAAAATCTGTCAATGGCCTGCATTTATTTAAATTGTTCAGGTTACACACAAATGGATTTTTCTGGGGACTCCAATTAAGATACACAAGAAGAGAATCAGTAAGAACAACAGTATAGAACTATAGTTCTGTAATAAAATTTCTTCTATGCTCTGTTGTATAATTCTTCTTTTTCTTATCGTGTAATGCTTAGGAGAAAAAGTATTTCAATTCTTAGGGTAATATCTTCTCTGGTAACTGTTGTGGTCAACAACAGCTATCCAAAACCTGTAATCAACTTTTTGATGCAGCCTAACATTTCTCTACTTTATGAAATCTACAATTTAAGAGGGTTCTTCAGTACTTTCCCTACTGATATACTATGATTCATATGTATATGAGTGTATTGGTATGTATATTTCACAATGGTTTCAACAGAAAATTCCTATTCTACTAATTTGAATTCATGTTAATATTGCATTTGAAGAGCAGTTTGGAACAACAAATTGAACCAAGCCAGCTGCCTGCTAACTGAATAAAAATAAAATTGTTCTTATGTAGCAAAACATGCTCCATAGAGGTATTAAGTGTAGTTTAATTTACTACATTCAAATAAATAATGATTGCTAGATTTATCACTGACCTTTCTCAGTGGTCAGTGGGAAAAGGTGATGAGCAATAAAACTAGAAAGACTGGTGTCACCTGAATGGATCATTCCATGCTCACCATTGGCCTTGGTTTTATAGGCAGATTCACTAATAAGATCTCTTCTACCAAATACCAAAACATTTAGGTTAAAAAGGACAAATTAAGTATTTTATACCAATTACCCAATTGTTTTATATTTTCTACATGGCAAGATTTCCTCCTAAGTAAACATATTGCCTTTCCATTACAAACAAATAACCTAAATTTGGGGACTACTCACAAATACCCACCAATTTAAAAAAATAAATAAAGATACAGAAATATATTGAAGAATGAAGATGAGTGTGAGTACACTAAAATATGTACACATTATATAAATGGATGACATTTTAATTATTTTTCATCTATCCAAATACTCATGGGAAAATCCCTGGAAGAACAATGCTTGTACCACTTCTGGTCTCTACTACTACTATCATGCATGCTTCTAGGTTAAAAACAAACTAATGAACAGATATACACCAATGGGGCAGACCATATTTAACAGACCTTTTTATTTCTGAGCCAACAAAATCTCCTGTCTCATGCTAAAGTGACATTAGAGAGGCAGGGGACCCACAGTGGCAGAAAATTGCACTGTCAAGACCCCTGGGGGAATTTATTTCTTATTTAAAGGTCTTCAAGTAGAGATCTGGCTTCTAATCAGATATAAAGATTTACTGCATCCATTTTTAATGGTGATTTTTCAATCATCCTCTCTTCCTTATCAGTATCATAATCAATGCTTATTGAATAGACATAGCCATAAAATTGAATTATATAATACTAATGTCTCCCTGAGATATTTCTCAATATTCATTTTGTCCTATTTCTTCAGGATTATAGATTTTATAGAAATGGCTTGTTTCAAATAAACTAATCATAATCACATGTTATTTATCTGTAAAAACAGGTAACTAATTATGAACTTGTAGTTTAAAGAAATAGAAAGATCAACCAGAAGAACCTACAAATAGATGAAATAAGCGTGTCTCAACTCATATTTTAAGATGTTAATAACCCATTGATCTGATAATTAAAATTTATCAAAGGAAATTATTTAAGATGTCACTTATAACCAGAGAATAAAATATTGATATGTTTTCTTTTATTAATTTAAAGATAATCCCCTTTAAGCACCCTAAGTGTTCATTCTAAATTTCTGTTTTGGGGGCCTAAAGGAACAAATAAATGTAAGAAGTATTTTTTTTGCATCAGGTTCTCCCCAAAACAAGGCTCTCAGAGCTAAAAAGCCCAGCAACCTTGATCTTACAGGTTAGGTTGCCTAGCAACTCCCACCCACCATGCTGAAGCTGTCTGAATGCATCAGTTCCAAGATCAACTAGACTGCAGATCAATTACTAAGTCAGAAAATGAAGACAAAAATGAAAACGTTAGTAAAGTACCCTATGGAGCAAGAGTTTTCAGATACTGAAGGGCAGAAGTCTTGTAAAATACCTTTTCTTATGTCTTTTTCTTGCAGAAACACATGTGCAAAAGACTCTGAAAGAAAAAAAAATCATTACAAAACTCATTGGCATTGTTGGGCTAAAAGCAAGAACCTGTGATCTTTTTATACTGTATCTTGGGGACTTCTGAAATGTAGTTTTCATTTATTACAGGAGCTTTGATGATAGGATTTCTTTAATCATTAATGTATGGTTTTAAATGATACTTATATGTCTAAGAAGAATTTACTTAATTTGTGGATTACATAGTCACTTGATCCCTTTAGTTCTTAAGTTTTAAAAATTTTCTTTGGAACTACTGATTAGGAGACACAGACAATTAAGAGAAAGTGAGTTAAGTAAGAACCAATTTCAGCCCAATTCTAAATGCAGACTTTATCTAAAAAATAAGAAATCTAGAAGCGATGCTCTCCTGATTCTTCCCAGCCTTCTTCCACTCGACCAGTTACTATAATGTCTCACTCAAAATCGCTAATAGTAATTGCTGCTCATACCATTTGTTCTCAAACTGAAAATGGTCTCCATTTACAGTAAAAAAAGTCTCATAAATGTTTAGTGTTGATTTAAATTATTGTAATCACAAAGCTACATGAATATCAAAAGCATATTAGATATACGTATTAGATTAATATGGCTGCCGTAACAAATTACCACAAATTATGTGGCTTAAAACAACAGAAATGTATTCCCTTCAGTGGTTCTAGCCAAAATTCTAAAATCAAGGTGTCCATAAGGCTGGTTGCTTCTGAAGGCTCTGAGGAATAGTACATTTTACACCTCTCTTCTGACTGCTGGGACTGCAGCTCTTTTAGGCATTCGTTGGCTTGTCTATGCATCATTTCAATCACCACCTCCACCTTCACCTGGCTTCTCACTTTGTGACTGTGTGTTTCAAATAGTCCTCTTCTTTCTCTTATGAGGATTCTGGTCACTGGACTTAGTGCCTACCCTGAATCCAGGATGATTTTATCTCAAGATTCTTAACTTAATTACATATCCAAATACCCTATTTTCAAATAAGGTCATGTTCACAAGTATTGGGAGTTAAGATTTGAATATATCTTTTTGAGAGTAGACAATTCAACTTACTACATCATAATTTCCTAAGTCTTTTAGCAATCCCAATTTGGGGTATTCATCTGAAGAAATCCAAAACACTAATTTAAAAGTTATATGCATCCCTATGTTCACCGCAGTGTTATTTATAATAGCCAAACTATGAAAGCAACCTAAGTGTCCACTGACAGGTGATTATATAAAGAAGTGGTACATATATACAATGGAATATTACTCAGCCATAAAAAATGAAATGGACCTAGAGGGTATTATGCTAAGTGAAATAACTCAGAGAAAGAAATATACCATATGATTTTTTTGGAATCTAAAAACCAAAATAAACTGAACAGGGACAAACTTATAAATACAGAGAACAAGTTGATAGTCTCCAGATAAGTGGGGGCTGGGAGGATGGGTGAAAAGATACTAAGAAGTACAAATGCCAGTTATGAAAATAATCACAGTGATTTAAATAAAATACAGTATGAGGAATATAGTCAATAACATTGTAATAACTATGTCTATAATATGGGTATTAGATTTATTGGGGTTATCACTTCATAAGATACATAAATGTCTAATCAGTATGTTGTACACCTGAAACTAATATAATATTGTATGTCAACTGTAACTGAAAAACCAATTTAAAAATTTTTAGTAATATAAACAAAACTGTCAAGCAATAAGCTTCATATTGACAATAATGTGCTAAATAATCTAGCCTTCCTTTTATATTAAAAAAAGTATTGATATAGAGATAATGTGTTTTTCCATTATGACTTCAATATGGTGCTGAAAATGCTGTTTTTAATAATTATGTTTTAGAAAGTGATATCTCATACTTAAAAACCTCTAAGAGAGCAGTTGTCAAATGCTTGTTTTGGTAAGTTGAATCTTGGTAACACTCTAAAGTCATCTTTTCCTATGAAGATCAGGTTAGCCTTGTAGCATATGAAACTTTCCATTGGGAATCAATAAGTTTTAAAAAGTCTGTATTTTTATCACTTCTGCTACAATTGATGAAGTGAGGCAAATTGGTAAATATAAAAATAATACCTACATCTTTTCATACTTTACCTTTATTAACTCATTTCATTTGCCTTACAAATTCATGTAGTATATACTATTTTTGCTGTTATTTGGAGGACATTGAAGCATATAGAAATTATATAAAATCTGCTTAAGATCTCAAAACCATAAATGATTACTGCTATAGAACAAGATATTTCTTTTCATTTTTAAGTTGATCAGACATATACTATTTTGCTATTTCAGCTGCTGTGAAATTATTACCAGTTATGATGCATCTTGATACGAATATGATCATAAACACAAACATAATGCCCACATTTTCTATGATCAAATATATTAAAATACCTAGGTGATACATATATTACTTTATATGTTATTATAAAAATAAAATTTCATAATTAAATATACACTTTATAGTTAAATTAAAAAATTAAAAAAAAACTCATTTATGGACCTTATCAGGGATCAACTGGTCTATTTTCATAGCTCCCCAAATTTAGGCTATACTTTAACAGAGAATCCAAAATGCTTCCAACAATTTTAGTGAAATACAGTATAAGAACATAATGTTGTAGACCTCTGTTCTCTGGAGGGCAAAAAGTCCTCATGTTAAATTGCACTGAGTGGTAGATCATTGCAAGTTGGTGAATACAAAGATGGGGTTTTAAGATGAAACATTAAAATCTAACACTTACCAGCATTTGCTTTACATGTTATAACATGAAATCCTCAGAACTACTTACAAGGTAGATGCTAATATTTCCCCATTTTACATATGAGAAAATAAAGACACTGAGAGTTTTTGCATTTTTTCTAAAATCAAACAGCAAGTAAGTGACAAACCCAGGTCTTACAGACAGGTAATCCACTTCCAGAGCGGTCACTCTTACCCAATATTGCCTCATTGCACAGCTACTGAAACTAGCTGAGCACACAGTCACCCAGCATAAGGAGTATATTTCTAACCCTCATCTTCCCTTTGTGTCTTTCTTAGTCCATGAGACTGGCCAAATGGATGTCTGTGGAAGTCTTAATGTTATCTTTCTTCTTCTGTTTTGCTCACTAGGATGTGTAAGCCAATATCTTGGATTCTGAAAATGGGGGCCACACAACAGGAAAGATGGAGCAGAATCCGCATACATTTTTGGACTGTATCATCTAGATATTTATAAAGGAGGTAAATAAGTTACTATATTGCTTAAACCCTGTTAATTTGACTCTTTTTTGCAGTATAGATTAATCTTATTTGATAAAGGTAGGTACATTACCATTTATTCTGCAAATGAAAAAGTTGAAATGACCAAAATTGCCCAGCTGATAGATATGCCACTAAGTTTAAAGGGAGCTGTCTCTAATTCTTGGGGTCACGGCATGTATTTGTGGTCCTCTGTTTTCCCATTCTACATAAATAAATATGCAAAGGAGAAGAAGAAGAAAAAAGCCAAGTATGGCTTCTACTGGATGTGGTAATTTTACATAAAGTTATTTTATTTTCCCTGAATTATGTAGTAAATGTGTCACTTTATTTGGTTTACTGTACTAGACCTAGCATTGTTTAGAGAAATATATGTTTTATATGCATTATTTTAAATATCTACATCTAAGTCCGAACAAATTCTAGTCCTTAAATTTAAATCAAAAGAAAATTTATTTTTGTGAAAAAACTTCACACTGTATCATATAAGCACAATGTTCCAGATTTTCAGATTTAACAATAAGAGTAAATTCACTTTAAAAAATATTTATTTATTTGTTTGTTTTATTTTATTTTTTAGAGAGAGGGGAAAGGAGAAAGAGAGGGAGAGAAACATCACTGTGTGGTTGCCTTTCACTCACGCCCCTAACTGGGGACTTGATGTGCAACCTAGTAATGTGCCCTGACTGGGAATTGAACCAGCGACACGTGGCTCACAGGTTGATGTTCAATCCACTGAGCCACAGCAGCCAGGGCTGAATTCACTTTTAAATACATTTTACTTATTACTCAAACTTTCAGATAATTTAATGCTATAGAAATAAGGTTTTCAATATAATGGCTTAAAACATCAATATTCTTTCTTTCCCATGAAAATAGAAAATCAAAACCTTTTTAGCAAACCCTATCAAATGCCCTCTTCATTTTTATTATTAAAACCACTATAAGATATTACATTGGCTCATTCATTCATATGCTCATATGTAGCTCTATTGGTGCTCTTAGAGAAGAACTGGAGCTAGATTAAAATCCAGGACTAAGTTCTTTTTACCTGACTGACATTTGGGCATTGATCACTGTGCTGCCTTTAATATAAGACTTAAAAAGAGTAAAACAGTAAAAAAGCTCCCCAAATATTTTCTGTTGCTACTAATACCATTATGGTACACTGATTAAGGGCTTGAAATTACGGTCAAATTGACTTGGTTTATCCAAGCTGTCTTGCTCTATGGCCTTGGGCAAATTATAAAAGCTTCCTAAGCCTTATTATTATTTTTTTTATCTGTAAAACATTGATAATAGTGCAATTTACAGAATAAGATTGCACCGTGTGGGTTAACTAAGAAAATACATGTAAAGTTTGTAACCCATTGTCTGGAACTTAATAAGTTCCTGAAAAGAATAACACCAAAGAATATAAATCAAAAAGAGGAACCCAGAGTCTCAAGAAACAGGAGATTCAAAATAGGGAGATCTGAGGGAAAATTTGAGATGGTACAGAAAGGAAAACCCAAGTTCATCAGCTCTACAGCCAATGACACGAGCCACCCACCCCAAATGGAGTCCTGACAGAGGACTTGGAAAGGGTTCTCCTTGAGAATGAAGTTACTAAGTTACTAAAATAACTGTTGTGAAAGTATTTCTATGATGTTTATGCTGCTGATTGAGGTGAAGGTGACAATCATATTCTGCTCTTGGGTAGAGATGAAGGAGAGAGAAAAGCAGGATGACCTTTTGAAGCAGAACTAAAAAAAAAGAAGAGAGGAGGACTTTACAATGAGCTTTCCTGAAGGAAGCTGTGTAAATGTACCCAGACCTTTCTCTCTGAGTAGCAGAGAATGTCTTTAGTTATACTGCAAAGACTGCTAGGTTGCCTTAACCTTCATAGGTGCTGGGATTTGACTAACAGGGAGGATAAAGAAAGCTGCTTTGCCACATAAATAATAAAAACACAATATGATAACTGCTGAAACAACATTTATACATCACAACAGAAACACCCAAATGATTAAAGTCAATTGCTTGGGAGAGACAGAGAAACATTTAAGGCATAGATATTTTGAGATTAGGCCTTGGTATAGAAAAGTGGGTCAGGTATCCACGCAGACAAACAGCATGTGCAAAGGAGAGACCGAAGAGAGGAGGGAGTGAGGGAAGGACAAGAATTTTGTGAGCAGAGAAGGAAGTAAACTACTGGGAAGGATGTGATTATTCCTGATTTTAAAAGACCTGGTCCCAGAATAATGAACTTGGCCTTAAAACCTGTGAGAATAAAATGTTTTTAAACTAGAAAACATGATTTGTAAACAAGTCTTTTAGAAAGCCACTAACTTTCTTGTGTTTCAATTGCATGGAGACATACAGCATCATGAGTTGAAACACCAACAAAAATTAAACATAAATAAATAAATATATATATATATATATATATATATATATATATATATATATATATATATATATATATATATTTCAGTTCCTAAGCCTGCCGGAGAAAATTACCACAAATTTGCTATTTAAAAACAAAAGAAATTAACTTTTTCACAGTGTTAGAGATTAGATGTCTGAAATCAAGATGTCCACGGGGTCATGTTCACAATGAAGACTTTAAGGAAGACCCCCTTCCCTGCCATTTCCAAATTCTGCTAATGCACAGCAATTTTTGGCATTTTTGCCATCACTCCAGTCTCTCACCAGGTGTTCACATTGCATTTTTTCCTGTGTCCCTTTCTGTCTTTTCTTATAATAACACTAATCATACTGGATTTAGGACACATTCAAATCCAATATGACTTTACCCTAATGTAATTACATCTGTTAAGATCCTATTTCCAAATAAAGTCACATTCTGAAGTTCTGGGTGGACAAGAATTTGGGGAGGCACTGTTCAACTCACTGCAGTCGACTCTCTGTCCCCATCCATATTCACATTCATCTTACATGCAAAATATATTGTCCTAAACCCACAATTCCCAAAAGCCTTAGCTTGTTCCAATATTAACTCTAAATCCAAAATCTGATATAAACAACAAAAATTCAAAAAGTTCCAAAACTCATTATTTAAATTTAATTTGCATTGGGAGAAAGACCAATTTTTACTAACTGTTATTGTCACTGTGATTATATAAGTCAGTAAGCAAAGTAATGAAACATAAATGCGAGAAAATAAATTTTTGGTGATTTAGCTATATGTTCATTTTTTTTCAAAAAGCTATACACAAAATAATATTTATTGTATGATTCCATTTGTGTGAAATTCAGAACTGGTAACACTTATCCATGGTGACAAGAGTCAGGTGAGCGATAATATTGTGTGTGTGTGAGGGGGTATTAAACAGGAGTGTTACCAAACAGCAAGTGCGGTCCTGCTGCTCTCTACCACCCTCTAGGCAAAATTCCTGAGGCAGAGGTTCAGTGGAAAAGGAAATGAGTCTTTATTTAAAAGATACACACTTCCGGAATAAGTTTTCCAGGTGCATTAGTCACTTAAGCCTATCAATTAAGCCTAAACTCTTTAACTCTTGAGTTCCTCTAGTATTCCCCTTGCTAGTTTGTTAGTTACCTTATTTCTATAAGGTTAGCTTACAAATTAAAACAGCATAAGATACAAAAGCTACACAACTTTGGAAGAATGCCAAGCTTCTGCCTCAGAGCCCATCCCCTCCAGACACCCAAAGAAAATAATCCTGCTACCCTCTGCCAGGCCAGACCAATTCTAGGCTGCACCTGGAGTTCCTTCTCCCGTTTCAAATGCCGACCTTTGAGAAACACAGGTAGCTACACCACAATCATCCAGGCATCCCTGAGGAAGAGCAAGAGAGCTGCTCTCTGCCTTCCTTCTGTTTAAATTTCCAGAGCATTAGTCCACCTGCACTTCTCAGCTAATCCCATCCTACATTGTTTACCATTGCCTCTGGCAACCTCCTCCTATGACCCCACTCTACTTCTCCCCAGTGATCTGATCAGATCTCTCTGCATCAGAAGGAGTAAGAAACATAAAGGACACTAACTTCAGGATTGAAGGAAATGTTCTATCCCTTGAGTTGGTTAAGGGTTACAGAGGGATACACATAGGTAAAAATATATCTAGCTCTACATTTTATATTTATGTATTTTATTGAATTTATAATGACAAGATAAGTCAAAATAAAGTACAAAAAGGTGTTTTCTTTTCCCATATGAAAACTTCTGGGAATTCTTAAAATAGACGCAATAAATTGAAGACACTTAAAAACTTGTTAAGTAAGCATAAGTGAGACAAGTCTATAAGACTGGGAGAAAGTTACAATAATCTAAAAATATTTCTTCTTCAGAGAATATATTATGCATATGGTTTCTTTTAAGATAACATCAGAACATCATTCAATACAACTTGTCTAAAGCAAGTACTATTTATTGACATTTCAACATAAGTTTATGTTTTAATACATTTTAATTTATGCATTCATATATGTGCTTTTAAAACTTATTTCCTAGTTTCCTGAATTTTTATTAACTTACAATCTTTTTACAGTAATAGCATTAAATGAAAGGGTTTTCAATGTATATACTAGCATCATATTCCTTCTCCATTATATGGATGTGAAAAATGAATCTCAGGATCTAAAATTATTTATAGTTAAGTGACAGGATTTAAACATAATGGCAGATCCTATTTTTTTTAACACATTCATTGAGGAATAATTGCTATACAAAGAACTGCACATATATAAATGTACAATAATGAGCTTGAACATATGCAAATGCCCATGTTGCTATCACTACCATCAATAGATCCTAAACCCTTTATTTTTAGATTTTATTGCTTTTTGAAATTGAGCTGATAATTACATAGCTCAGACAAATGATGTTGCAGGCCTTATTTAGGGAAGTAAGGATTAAATATAGGATAGAATTTGCATGTCAAATTCTACTTAAATCTAAGAATAATAAAAAATAAAACATTAAAAATACATCTATGGGGTAAACCTAGTTAAAAAAGACACTGTTTATAGAATAAGTTATTTGTTGATACTTTTGCAGAAAAAGAATACATTTTAATTAGAAAATATAGAAATATAAGTCAGAAAAACAAACAAAAAAAAGGTAAGAATTTATGAAGATGATGAAATCAATTCTTGAATAAGCCTAGATATAGAGTAGACATTTTTAGTTCCTCATGACTACAGGGTATAAAATAATTTTCAGCAAATAGTGTATCATGCCATTCTTGACCACAGGAGATGAAAGCAAAATTTATGTACTTAAAAAAATCAATATAAAATTGCATTAAAAACATTTCTTTCTTTAAAAAGTCATATCAGCAGCCAGTATTTTTAAAAATGAAAAAAGAAAAAAAAAAAAAAACATTGTCAGGTCTTCCTTCACCTGCTCACAGAAAGAATGTTTATTTTTTTCTGAATATATGCTGTAAGATATCTAAAGATCATTTATTTGAAAAAGGTAAAGATCCAAATCCTCCATAGTATTAATAAGTATTAATGAGGGCTTTTCAAAAGAATGTGTTTTCATTTAGAATATCACATAATCATGGCTGGCACCTTGTTTATTTCGAATGCAATAACCTGAACATAATAACCTGAATATACCATACAAGGATTTGAGATTTTAGAGGATCATATAGAAGAAAAACTTAATGGCATCTGATTTAAAAATCTGGAAGAAAAATGCACTTTGTCTCATCATTCCATAGAACTTACTTATTCTCAAGGAGTTCTTTTCTAACTTGATTTATTCTCTTGACCTTGTACAGATTCTGTAGCAGCTTAAGTCGCCACACTGGTAATAGTTTCAGTTCTCTTTGCTCTTCAATTTGATTCAAGATTTAATAGATATAGTTAAATATTTTCTTTGTCAACTCTCCTCTGAATCTAGTAATCCTCTAAGGATCAATACACACAAGTACAAAACACTTGATAATCCCCAATAAGAGGCTTGTGATCCACTTATTATTGACAACTATAACAAAAATGGAATAAGTCTATAGCACTGGTTCTCAACCTTCAATGTGCATCAGCATCCCTGATGAGCTTGAATGTTAAGTTATTCTGAAACCTCATCTTATATTTTCTGTTTTCTTGTATCGTTCCTGGCACCACATGGGTTAGCGAGATTCCTCTGAGAAAACAATGCTAAAGTGAAATTAGAGGTCCAAGAAAGAAGTTAGAGAAAATTTGTAAAAATGAGGGGAGAGAGTAAGAAAAACTAGGGAAAGAATTCAGAACAAGAAGTAAATGTAACCCCAGTGAGGGAGAGAGGAAAGGAAAGACTATTTGATAGAAAGTCCCAGGCTGCTTCACAACTCTAAAAATGCGTTGGCAATCGAGGCAATGGGCCAATGTGGCCTTTTAAGAGAGTCCTGGATCCTGCAAGCACACAGCTCCTGTAGTATATCTACTCTACTCCTCGCTCGGAGCAGCCTTGTGCAAAAAATAGGGCAGACTCGAAAGGCGAACCGTTAGGACCATCCCTTACTCCTGCTCCTGGAGCCGGATACTGTGTTGAATTTTTGTAGCTAATACCGCATGTCAAAACACAAATTTCTGGGTTCTACCTTGAAGAGTTCCCTATTTAGTAAGTTTGGGGGGGGTTGGTCTGAGAATTTGCATTTCTAAAATGTCACATATGCTACTGATCCAGGGATGACATTATGTGAAATGCTAGTGCATATGCGACAGCGTTTGTTGGTGCACTTTTCTCTTTGGATATCTTGGAGTTGGGGGATAATACATGTGCTAAAATTACCTCTCGATACAAAATCTTCTGCAGCTCTCTATTTGGTAATATATTGAACAGTTCAGCGAGTGTTAGTTTAGAAAAATGCATAAATGCTACTAGATAAAACTACTTTCAAAGCACTTTCTGGTATGAAGGAAAACCTCTGGGATTCTTTTATTGCTTTGTCTTATTACCTCAGCAAAGAAAACCTACATTTTCTTTGTTCCATTTTAATAGTTAATAGCATGTCGAGTGAAACAATACATTGAAAATTCACAATGCATACAGAAGATTGGGTTATCTGGTGAGAATATGGTTGGGGAACAGAGATTTATTTAATTCCCCAGATCTACTAAAAGTGCAGACACAAATCCCAAGCATTATAACCAGAGCAGGAGAAAAAAACTGACTCAAATGTTCTCCTTCTTGCATTAAGAGCATGCAAATCATTCCTGTTTTCTTATGCAGAATCAAAACTTGGACACGGATTATAGGGGGTAATTTGGGTAATCAGATATACAGTATTTCCTCACTTAACATGGGTATTACATTCCGGACCCTCCCCACCCCCCGCAAAGAAGGAACCTTACATTTATTCTACATTCTTAAACCTACGTAACTTTAACAACATGCATATACAGTACTGCAAAATCCCGTGATATCGTGAAAAATCCACGATAAATAATTAAATATAATATTTTTTAAAATCCCATGATACCGTGAGGCCACGATAAATGAACTGCAATATAGAGGGGGACTACTGTAATCGTTGGCCGTTTCAGGTATTTGGTTCAAGTCTTGAATTCATTTTTGTGTATGGTGTAAAGTAAGAGTCTAATTTCATTCTTGTTTATGGCTGTATTGTTTTCCCAACACCATTTATTAAAGAGACTATCCTTTCCCCATTATATTTTCTTGACACCTTTACTGAATCTTAATTGACTGCATATATGGGCATAAGAAATTAATTTAAAAACAACCCCTATTTGAACTCCTCTCAAAAGAGTATCATTTGGCACACTTTTACATGAGGTATAAAGATCCTTTTCAATGTAAAAGGGAAAGGGAAGAACTGACTCTATCTCATAATTTTAGGAGCCCAGACAGCAAATTGCTTTTGTAATATTGTAGATTTTATAAATTTTATTTCTGAACTGTTTTCTCATCTGTAATGGAGGTACTTCATAGGACTGTTTAGATTAAATAAATGAGTAATTTAAAAGGACTCATATTAATGTAAATCTTGTGCATTATTTGTCACATGCCTTGTCATGACACCGTTTGTTAATTTTTTTATTTTAACAGGTGCTTTCTTATTGTCTTTGTCTCCATCAAAAAGTTTGGAAGTGTCAGGAAATAGAACTCAAATTGTGTTAACTTTAAGACATAAGTAGAAAACAAGTTGTTGTTGTTGTTTGCTTTTCTAAATCTCTGATTCACGTGTTTTCCCCATAATATCTTCTGTCTCTACTTGTAGACTTGTAGTCTTGCCCATACCATTTTTCTTATGCCATCAACATTAACAAATAAGCACAAACACACTATAAACAGATTGATTAAGTAAGATCCAATTAATGGCATTTTTCAGATAGGTCATTTTATTTTTGGTTATTTTTACTCTTTCTAAAGATCATGGGGAAAAATTTAAGACTTCAAAATAAGCAAAATATATTACTAATTATCCTTTAGTTGGAATGCTGGAGCTTCTGGGGACTATATGAACATATAGAAAAATGAATATGAATTTTTATCATGAATTAATGAGTTAAGTAAAATTTTAACACAGGCTTATTCTATATTTGCATGAGTCATTTAAAAAAATTATCCTTTAACAATATTTTCTAAGTTAGCATGACTAATTTAAGTAATCATTTGATACTTTCTTATTCTTTTTTTTGTATAAACACTGCAAGAAAAACATTCTTAAATTTTAAAGTTATATTGCTAATGGGTATTTTTCAAAAACTATTAGGTTGGACTCCAAGGAATGATAAATATTTAGAAAAAATATGATTCTTATATTAACATAATTTAACCTTATGTTCATTGAAAGCAGTAAGTTACTACAGTGATTAAGTTACCCAGTATTTCTGTTGAAGGAAGAGAAAGCTAAGTCCAAGGCAAAATCAACAAAAAATATTCATCCATAAACTCTGACAAAGAAATCCATCTACATTGCTTTGGTTTTATTTAGCAGAGTTTCAGTGGCGTTATAGAGGAGATGAAATTATATAGAGTAAACAAGAGAGAGGCTGAGACAGACTCTGATTGACAAGCAATTCCATTAAAGCAGGATTGTTGGAAGCAGGAAGATTGTCTACCTGGCCCTTAGGTACACTGGAAGAAGTGGTTGTCTGCAAGAAGGCAAACCAGCAGTTTGGGATCATTTCAAGAGAAGAAGGCATATTTATTATTAAGGACTGAGGGTTTTCTTTGGGGGGCCATATCCTGGAACAAGTTTGGGTCTATGGGAGGCTTTTTTGTTATGAAACTGCGAGGGGAGCTGCTATGGGAAGCAATTTCTTTGCCCCACAGGGGTTCTTCTTCTTTAAAGCTATTTTTCCTATTGCTTATAACATTCAGTTATCTGTTAAATAGGCTATCTTCTATATTGTTATTTTGCTTTGTACATTACTATTTACATTTTAATGTATTTATATCCTGTGTCTTCCCAACCAGATATGCTGTTAAATTGCCATTACAGTCATCTACATTTTATATTACAAGAGTAGAGATTGAAAGCTCAGCTGTTATGAAGTTAAAAAATGCCTTCAGTGTGTGCATATGTGTGCAGCTCAATCTATTTAACATATAAAATATAAACTATACATAATTTCTTTGTTTTAGTATGTTTCTTTTTTATATTATTCATTCCAATATTTCAAATGTAAGCTTTAGTCCACTCATATTGATGCTATTTAAAGCATCGCTTTAGTTGGAAGTAGAGACTAATTTACAGTGCAAGATTTTATGTTAATCCCTGGGTCTGACATAACCAGTCTTGCAATAATGCCTGGGTATCTCTGCACAAATGCCTTAGAAAAGCCATAAACATTTGTGGGAGGAATGACACAGAGAAATATGGCCTATAAATTTCAAGGGTTGAACCAGAAATAACCATGAAGTGGAAATATTGATTTAGTGCCTAGTCATCATTAAGCAATATGCTTGTGGACTTGTAGTTAGTTGCTGGTTTAGAGGGGCAGGGAGTGATTCATATAAAACTTTCATTCCAGAAGTATAAGTATTTGTATTAAAATTTGCCTCAGAAACCACAATATCTGTAGATCATCAATATAAAAGATAACCAGATATCATCCACACATGCACTTTCAGAAAGAGGCCATACTGTGTGGATAGAGGTCTAAAACTAAATATTCAAAAAAAGAAGGCACACTTTCAGAGCAACACATTGACTTTATCAAGACAACGTGTAGCGGACTGATATTCTGAAAAGTTACATGGGGTAGTTATTAGCTAGAAAATATAGCTCACGAAAATACTGTGACTAGCAATGGATTTTCCTAATACTAAAAGCATTTCAGCCTAAGGAATACAATAAATAAATAGAATCATTATCTATGTAATAATAATAACTATGTATATAACATACAGGAATATCTGATTATGTAATAACCACTCTATTTTATGTTAAATACAATCAAACTTCAACATTTTCCTCCCTAGATCATGCACACAAATTATATACATACTATATTATATATAAATATATATACACACTTACATATATAAATTTATATTATGCACATCACTCTCTTCTTTACGCCATGTCTACCCCAGTGTTGTTTGTAAAGAGAACGAAGGTAAGTTTCAGTCTCTAAGCACCATGCACTCTACCAGTCTTCTTGATTTTGCTTGCAGAGCCTCCAATTCACCACTTATGTTCTGGGCCAAGTCTCAGTGAAACTGTAAAGGACAGGTGTTGGGGGCCAGGAAGAATTAAAGTAGAGTTCTGTAATTCATTAGCTGTATGACATTGAAATTTTTTTTTTTTTACCTACAAAGTAGGGATAGAAAGATCTACATCTTGGGATTACTGTGTGAATTGCATAAAATATGCAATGTACAAATATCTGGGCAAATTGCCTGACAGTGGTATAGTACCTAAGAGATACCAGTATTTTTGCTATATATTTCTTGCTGT
Organism: Furipterus horrens; assembly: GCF_987537825.1. Lineage (NCBI taxonomy): Eukaryota > Metazoa > Chordata > Mammalia > Chiroptera > Furipteridae > Furipterus > Furipterus horrens. The sequence continues at coordinate 28,135,544 of NW_028327172.1, read as the reverse complement.
TGAATAACCTTTTTGTACATTTTCAAGAGCTAATTTGGATTTAAGACTGAGTGATACTGGAAGAAGATGGTTAAGCTTTAATTACTCAAAGCATAATAATTTTCCCCAATTTTAAAGTGCATACTCTAAACTTCTATATTCTTTTTTCCTATTCACATGATAATATTGCCACTTTTTATGAACTAAAGAAGCAAAAAATAACTAATGATTAATTGTTAACTATAATGTGACAGGTTCTGTGAAAATATGTCCTTATTTAAATTTTTATTTATTGCACTCATTAGAGTGGATGGTAAACTTCCATTTTTACATGTAAAAGAAAACTTTAGCTCAAAAATATTAAGTGTATTTTATGCAAGTTAGTAAGAGTGGAGCTATAATTGAAATGTATACTTCTGAAGTTCATGGATTCTGTCAGGATATTGACTGAGCGACAGTTGAAAATGTCATTTCTCACCATTTGCTATTCAAACTATACCCTATTAAAAAGTATCTTCATACTGCTGTCAATAATTTGCATACTGAACAGAGCACTGTGGCTATGAATTAATCATATCCAATCCTTTCACATATCGTACAGTATGTTTGTCCAACCAAATATCTATTTTTAAAAGAATTCTAGAGGTGAAAAAATTGTTGCAAAAGTGCATAAGAAATTCTTGTCTATAATACCAAGAGAAAGAAAGAATCTGTGTTAGATTTTCTACACTCGGGGTCAATTCTATGCCCTTAGGTTTTCTTTCTGTATGTCAGGATCTGGAAGGCTAGGAACTACCTTCTGTAGAATCTCTTCCAGCAGTGTTTTGAGTTCTAGTGCAACAATTACAGACAGACTCATAAGAAAGCTTAGAAAGCTTAGAAAGCTGTAGGCTACCGTGGGCTTTTTAGACACGAGATTTCACACCAACTTCTCAGTTTTACCTGGGAATCCCACCTTTTGTAGTGTTTCAGGTCATTGGGAACCTTTATGAAACTTTTTCTGACCTGTGCAGAAGCAACTTACAGATTCCATTAGCAAGGTTGTGAGCTAGTAGTGAGATTTGTCCTGACCACTTCTCCAGCTCTTCCAGTTGTCCTGTGAGCAGCTCATGTCCTGTGTAAAAGCTCTCACTGCCTAAACCTCCTAGAGTGGTTTCTGTTCTCCTGACTGAACTCTCACTGATACCAGAGACAAGAAAAGTGGCAAAATAAAATGATTTTCCCTGGCTAGTTTCCACGTAGAGATTTCACCATGCATCCAAATATAGGGGAAAACATTTAGAGATAGAAATACCTAATAGTATTTTTATTTATTTTGTGTGCATTAACAACTGATAAATACTCCTGCCTGCATCCTGAGGCCGGTGTCAACCTCTCTCCTCATTAGGCAGAATTATACACATTTACCACCACCCACAGTTACCTCTTACTAGTGCCACAAAGCCTAACAGTGTCTTTTAGGGTCTCCACCAATTCCTCAACAGCTCTTTCCTCCAAAAGGTGGGAAATGTACTTTGCTTTCGACTATGTTACCTCTCGTAAGGCTACATTGGAAATAAAAGTAAAATAAAACAGAACAAAACAAACAACAAATATCCTCCTCATGTTTTAATACCTGTCTCTACTGCCCGATTTCTTCTTAACCTTTGATTCCTTATTTATCAACACTTGACCAGCAAATATGATGAAACACGTATTCCAAGGAAGAACTGGCTCAATCTCAGATTTTCAGGAGCCCAGACAGCAAATTACTTTTGTAATATTGTAGATTTTATAAATTTTATTTCCCAATTGTCCTCTCATCTGTAATGGAGGTATTTCAGAGGACTGTTTAGATTAAATAAATGAGTACTTTAAAAGGACTCATATTAATGTAAATAATATTTGAGAACAACAAGATTCAGTTTTTTTAAAGGAACATACACAACAAAAACATTTATTCAGGTTAAAAACCTATAGAATGAATAATATTTAAAGTGCACCCATTATTTATTTATAGAATCCTGAATTTTTAAGATTAACACAAAATTCAGGTTCTTCATTATAATCTGGCTCTCTCTTAGCTGGCAGAGTGATTTGAATGACAAATCTCAGTGGAAACAGGCTTTGCATTTTTATTTGTGCAATTAGTTTTTCATTCATATATTCAGTAAAATGTATTGAGTACTTTCTTGGAGCCAAGCATTATTCTCCTGAACTCCCTGACATCCTGGGATCATTACTTCTTAAATTCTAACCTCTAAGCCTGGAATCTGCTATATGCATCTCTTTCCTTGGTACTAAGCCTATAAAAATCGTAATTACTTACTATGACCAATCTGACCCCCAAATTCTATTTTTAATGATATTACATATGTGGGGAGGAGAAAAGTGCAAGCGGGTGTCTTGCTTCTCTGAGGATGTGTCCCAGGACCTACCTAATCACCGCGTAGCAGACCACAACACAAAAAACTGGATGCTTTCAGCCTTCACTCAATGTTGAATCTACTCACTTTAAGGTATCTGTGAAAATCATTTCCAGATTCTTTGCCATGAAGAATATTTATGAGAAAAACTTTCAGAAGCCTGCCAAACACCCAGATATGCTAACTGCAGTGGTGAGTGCATTACAGGTGTCTTGGTTTAGCTTCTAAAGAAAACAGGTAAACAAAAACCTGAGGATGTGGGTAATGTAACACTGAAGAGGCCCCTTTGTAAATATGATCAGCAACTTCTCACTTAACCTACAGTGCCTCCAACGTGCCCCCTGTACAACTCCATTTGAAAACAGATAAGTTCCATTTCATAAGGATTGGCCTCATGGTATTTGCATTTATATGAACATAGCTGTTTCAAAATTTTGCTTGTTATTCACTTAACTAACAATTTACAAAATAACAGGATCAAACACAAAAATCACTGAATCTGCAATTGGTTAAGTCAATAATATTGGAGAGAATTTCTTTCTTTTTTTTTTTTTTTTGCTGACATTTTTTTCACACCTACCTTAAGAATCCCACATTGATGGCAAATAGGCTTTAACTCCTGTCCATGTACAATAACTGGCGGCAGCTAATTGAGAAAGATTGTGAAGCCAAGTCCAGAATCAATAGGAAATAGAACCCTGAGGTGTATATGTTTACCTTGTGCCAGTGAATGAGAATGGGACTCTTGGAATGTGTTTTGTCAACCATGCCAACAATATCTCATTGTTTAAAAAAATTTTTTTTTACATCTTCTTGCTCTGCCAATGTAAGCTTTTGTGGATCAGCAATTATATCGTATTCATCTTTAAATCACCACTTTAAACTTGTACAGTGACTGGCCCATAGTACATACCAATAATTGTTTGGTGAATGATTCTTCTTCATGCTTTGGTGGACAGCGGGGCATGGAAATAAGGAACCATGTGATAGTCATATTTCTGTTCCTTCACCACATATGGTAAAGACTCTGTATGTGTGTATTGACTGAAAAACCCCTTTCATTCACTCCAGTGTCCAGTTGAATCTAGTATTTTGAGTAAAGAAATCAATGTAGACTAAAAGGTAGATGTGAAAATACTTGAAGTATTTTAAAAAATGTTATTCATCATAGGTATGAATATTTAAATTTTGACATTATTCAATGATACTGAGATGTTATCTAATATCACAGAAAGTACATGATCCAGGTTTTCACTTATAAGTATCAATTAATAAGTGCCTAGCTATTATAGAATCATTCAAAATAATGTAATTGAAGCATTTAATTAGCTGTCTCACTTGTATAACACTATTTTGCTTATATTTTTAGTTGTATGCTATTAGGTCATCTCTTCCATGAAAACAATTCTGTAATAAAATTTTCTACTGAGAGAATAGAAAGATAATTCAGACTTCCCTCCAGAATACTTGAATGAAATGTATTTTTTATTATAATAGCTTAGAAAAATTGATTTCAGATTTATAAACCCTTATTGAAGTCCTGTCTATACTTTTATCTGTAGTTTTTTACACAGGCAGTGTTTTTTGCTCAAGAAAAAGATTGATAGAAACTCTTGCCTTCTCATCTCACTGGATGCTCCACATTTAGCTGAGCCAGGACTCCCCAACTTTTCTACCCCTTTCTGAGCTTCTAGAGTACCTGGAGTGAGGGGTAAGAGATAGGGAAGTGCAAAAGTGGCCATTAAATGCCTGGGTTTTAATGGCTTCCAAACAGGGAGTAGAGCAATGTCTAGGAAGAGCTTTTTCTTTGAGGTAAGGAAGAGCTTTTTCTTCACCATAGCATCCAGAAAATTGATGAAATCCAACAACATAGGTTTTTATTTGAGAAAAAAATAGACTGGGTGGGGAGGGTTATAATAGAGGTAATGCTGACAGTCCATTAGCCTCACCAAAGCAGCAGGATACTCATGGAGAGAGAGAAGGTGATTCCAATGTGAGGTAATATTTATGTCTTTAGCATAGGGGTTGGCTAACTTTTTTTTTCTTTTCTGTAAATGGCAAGATAGTAAATGTGGATAGTTTTGTAGGCTATTTGGTCTCTGTTTCAAATACTCTGTTTTGCTAGCCAAGCAGCCATAGATCATACATAAATGAATGAATGGTGCTGTGTTCCAATACAACTTTATTTACAAAAAGAGGCAACCAATGTATTTGGCCCATGGACAATAATTTGCTAACCCCTGCTTTAGCCTATTATTTGAGTTTGAAGACTTGTCAGGGGCCCTACCCAGAAAAAAGGCCTCCAGTGTGCTTTGGAGCTAAGAATGGGAAGGACTGACTCTCATGTATAAAATATGATTCTGTTTTAAAAGAGTTGAAGAGTTGACAAGCTCATTGGGAGTGTTCAGCAGATTCAGTTGCATGCGTGATAGCCAGATACAAATTTACAGAAGTAGGAGGTCATATATTTTAAATGAACAACATAGACAACAAATGCAATAAAGACAAGTGATCATTTCATAAAGGATGATCATGAGGGATTAGGCTTAATAATCTCTTAAATAACGAATAGAATTTATGTAAATGTGGAAAGTGAAAAATTATTTTAAGTGTGAAAAAAATGTAACCAAAGATATGATAATTGAGACTAGGGTACCGAATACCATTCTTCCAAGGAGTCATAAAAATGATTATTTGATGTAGCCACTATTTATAAGGAAGTAATCCTTTAAACTATATTTATATGTAAAATACAGTTAGAGTTTGTTAAACTTCTATCTTCAGGCTACTTACGAATACAAAGAGATATTTCCCTTTCTTGATTATTCCACAGCACTGTAATTTACAGAAGAAAAAAAAAAAAAAAAAGAGTACAAAACCTAGCTTCCATATAATAAATCCACATGGACAATGTTGGCTGTGAAAGTTATTTATGTGTGTGTGTGTGTGTGTGTGTGTGTGTGTGTGTATATATATATATATATTTTTTTTTTTTTGGTAGTACATGGGATTTGTAGCCTCACTCCCCTAGGACATCTTGCAAAATAGAGGCAGTTCAGGACATCCCTTGACAGATTTGCAATGATAATAAAGTAGAAAAAATTATATGTTTTGCCTCCTGGATGCCTAGCTAGATTGCAAAATAAAAACCTGGAGCTACATTAGCTCTGTTATCTGCATTTTCAAGCTGTTCACAAATAGTGGGCTGAATGATATAGGTTTGTACATTCAGTGCAATTGTACTGAAACAAGAATAATACTTAGCTATTTGAATATGTTCTCTCAAAACATAATTTTCCATTAGAAAATAAAACAAAAAATTGGCAACAGATATTTTTGGAAAAGAAATAGCAGAATAAGTTCTAATGTTAGCTTTGTTCTATAAACACTCAAATTCTGTGACATCATTAACAAATTCTCTAGCAAGTCTTTTTTTTTTTCCCACATTCATTTTAAATCTATGAATGTATAAGAAGTGTGATCTATCTCAAGGGAAAAGAACTTGTGAAATCCTATTAGAAGCCAACCATGTTCTCCCTAAAGACTAACATTTTAAATATTATGGAATTTCACTCAGCCCAAATGTGGGTTAAACCATAATTTTTCTCTCTTCTTCACTCCTCTTATCCTTACTGCTTAATCTTAGAGAAAGAGGGATGTGATAAAAAGAGCAGTGTACATTTCTGTAACTCTTTAACATGGCTGCTTTTCAACTAAAAAATGTAAATGTCAGTACCTAATTTACATGTTACCATTTTTGATAGTTACTTTTCTATTAAACATATATGTGGAAAGAATATTTCTTGCACATTAAACTTTCCTCTTACAAGCATTAAAATAAATATTAAGCATACTTACTATGTCAGATATTTTGCTATTGTGAATATATGTTTTAATTTCTTTTAGATCAAGAAGTATTGCTCTGTTTATGGTCAGTGTATGTTTAACTCCAAAAGGAAAGTGGTTGTACAATTTCACACTTCTATACAAACAACATAGTAAAAGCTGTAGTTGATCTGTATTCTTGCTAACGTTTAGTATCATTGCCCTTTTTAATTGTGGTTTTAATTTGTATTTTCCCAGTGACTATGATCTTATTTATTTTAGTATCTTTTTTTTCTTTTATAAAATACATATTCAAATTTTTCATTATGTGTGTTTATCACTTTTGATTCATTGAGTTGTAAACTTTATGTTTTCTAGATACAAATAGTTTTCTATCAATCGTTGCTTTTTTATTTTCTTAATTATTACATTTGAAGATAATTTTTAATGAAGTAAGTTATCAATCATCTTTCTTACATGGTTATTGATTTCATTTGCTAATCAATATTTGCCCATCCCAAAGTCACAAAATTTTCCCATATGTTTTCTTCTGGGAATTTAAAATTTTACCATTATATTATATTTGTGACAAATTTGGAATTATCTGTTGTGTGTCGTGAGAAATAGGTTCAAAAGCCATTTGTTTCACATGGCCACCTATTATTCCAGGACTATTTGTTAAAAATACTTTCTTTTCTTTATTTAATTACCTTGGCGTTGTGTAGTAAATGATTAAGTGTGTCCAGGAAAGGTTTGGTTTTGCCCAGCTCCTGGAGGATAACCTCTAAGCCTGTATAATATCCCACCTGATAATAAAGACTTTGTTTACCTGGAGATCTTGGGCCATTTCAGATAGTCTGTGGTAACAGTTTGTTTTATGGTGGAAGTCTTGTGCCATGCAGCATGATCTGGATTTTGGGAGGTTCTGGAGACCAAGGTCAGTCACACAGGTCATCTGTCATGCATTCTTCACTGACCCTCAATAACATTCTATAACATTCTTGGACACTGAGGCTTAGTTGAGATTATGTGTTTGATTATGCTACATTCTAAGAGAAATTAATTGCTCTCTGCATGACTCACTTAACTAAAAGTAGGCAATCAGAAGCTTGCACCTGGAAATTTTTGGGACTCACCTCTATGTGCCTTTTCCTACTGCTGATTTTAATCTATATCTTTTCATTGTAATAAACCATACCTTGAATATAATAGCTTTTCTGAGTTCTAAATTTCCTCTAGTAAATTATGAGACCTGAGGGTAGTCTTGGGGGATGTATCAAACTGCAGGTAATTTTTTTAAAATTAATTAACCATATACATTGTCAGCTGGATTTTTTTTTTATTGCACATTTGTTTACTTTTAGTCCACTGTCTTTAGTACTAGCTTATGATATGTTTAGATATTATTAACTATGTTTTGCATACTTATTAAAAATTGAGCTATTCTAAGTACTTTACATCTCTGTATACATTTTACAATCAGTCGTTCATTTTCTATTAAACATCTGGCTGATACTTAGAATGGGGGCATGTTAAATCTAAGACCAATTAAGAGACAGTAGATTCCTTTAAAATATGGTATATTCTAATTCATGAACATAGGTATCTGGCCATATTATTAGTCCTCTTTATTTTTCTCATCACTATATTCTCAACTCTTGAATTTTTCCAAATATTTGTAATTACATTGCATCTGTTTGCTCCCCAGCACAAAAGCTTTAAAACTGTGGAAATATCACACTTCTGTTGTCAGGACAATGGAGGAGATTAGTTCTCAGGCTTTGGGCTTGAACCATTAACCAGACAAGGTGGGCTTCTGCCCAGATCTGAAATAATTTCTTAATATGGACAGTTATGGTAGCCCTCAGTAACCATTCAATATTAGGAAGAGGACGATGACATGGAGGGAGAAAGAAAACTAAGAAAGGAAAGAAGTGAAAAAATAATTTCTCTGCTCGATCACTGGAACCTTTTGGAGAACAGAGATTGTGTATTTTACTATGTTGTGTCTCATACAGTGCTCTGCCCCAAACAGATTATAAACACTGCATAATAATAAAATAAAATCTGAAGCAAAAATAATTGATGTATACAGCTTTTATTTGTCCCTTATTTACTATAAACCAGTTTTTAGTATATTCAATTTTTAAAGACACAAATATGCTATACTTACAACTTTGATTCATGTGACATTTTAACATATTATAACAACTCTCATAACTTCAAAATATATAGCTATAAAACATATAGAAAACTGCTTTAAAAACAATTTATAAAGTTTTTAAAAAGTATGTACTTTTTTAGGCTTTACTTAAATGCATTAAAAAAAGCATGCTTTGACTTCCAAAAATACATTTTACCTGAAAAGACACCTTATGTTAACACTTGCAAAAAACTTATCACATCACATATTTTCAACTTAGTTGTTTAAAAATAAATTATGATGCATACTTCTAAAATTAAAAAAAAAAAACCTGATGTTTTTAACCTTCATAATACATTCTTTCTTTACTCTGTAGCAACATTATTATTTATCTTTCTAATATTCAGGATATTTTTATGGATAAAGTCAGATTCTGTTAACTATAAAGTATCAGCCTCTTAACAGACTCAGTTCCTATTCCTAAAGTATGAAACCTCATTAATTTAAGGCTGGTAATAAAACTCAAATAAACTTTACAGAGTAAATGCCAAATCAATATCAAATTTATGTTATTTTCTGTGCTCTTATACATAGGTGGAAGGATAAATGAGTAAACCTGTTTATGAAAAATGTTAACAAACAGAAGACTATAGAAAATATCATTTAGTAGAAGTTATTCTCATTCCCCCATTAAGTGTTTGTTCTTTTGAATAACAGAAATATGGAGGAAAGAATCATGTGATGTGTCTTTATGTGTATTTGTGATTTTTACAGATTTCTGGAAACAAATTATCAATGATCATATTAAATGTGAAAATCTTTGTATCACAGAGTAATGACTATTTGGGAGAATCCAGCAGAGAAGGGACACTGAAAGACTAAGTGGAGAAAATTACTAAGCTAGTGTAAGCCAGTGACTTTATTGCTCAACTACCTCAAAATGTTACAGTTGTATCATTCATGGAGTAACTGTGGCCATAGATATGGAGGCTGTGCTCAAGTTCAAATGCATGGATCCTACTTATGAAGGTGGCTTTAGCTACTGTTGTTACAATTGCCAGGAACAAAAACAAACCTAAATTCTAAATACAGTATGATTTCTACAGAAAATGAATTGGCCACCAGATGGTAAATTGAATTAATTTGACCCCTTACACTATAGAGGAGGCTAAAATTTATCTTGACAGAGAGAAAAACACAATCCAACTATGAGTTTGCCTTTCCTGCCCAAATGATTACAACCAGGACCACCATCAAAGGGATTACAGAATGTCTGATGGATCAGCATGAGTTCCCATTTAGCAACATATCAAACCAAGAGAACCCCCCCACACACACCAATAGCAAAACGTCTGCAGTGGTAGGCAGGTGATACAGGATTTATTGGTCATATCACATATCCACAGCCTGAAATCCACCAACATTAAACATTTATCAAAATGCCTGTTGAAGGCAAAGCTGAAGCACCAGTTTGAAGTCAATACTTGGCTAGGGTTATTTGCTATCTGCAAGGATTCAGTACCAAGTTAAATCAACAAATTTTATGTGATGCTGTGCCTCCAAAAGATATAATATACAAGATAGGAGTGACCCTACTTACTCTAAATCCCAATGATTTATTTGGAGAATCTTTGCTTTCAGTTACTGCAGCTCTGGGTTCTGTAGATTTCAAGGTCCTGTTTCTTTCAGGAAGAAAACGAAAGACCTGTTGAACCATCAACTACTACAGTTTTGGCTTGAGCACTTCAGAATTTTGTGCCAAGGAACCAGCAAAAAAGAACAGGAGTTATCCTCTCAGCAAGAATGTAGGAAGAATATGTGGAGGCACCCAGTTGACTTACTTGGATACCTCTTGATATGTCCTTGTTCAATTTTTATGGTAAATGATGAGATAAGCAAGTATGACTTGAATAAATTATAGTGTTAATGAGTCTGGGCTCTTAATGGATAACTCTGGGGCATGCGACCACACAAGCCATGAAACCACCAGAGGTCCTAGCATTGCTGAGTGTAGAGAGAGATGATGGATATCATTTGTGTGTCCCATATCAGCACCAGTGAAAGGGCCTTCAATTTGTCTCTCTATCCCTGATCTTCTATGTTTCTCTCAGGCAAAGAGGCCCACTGGAGTATTAAAAGAGCTTTTCCCAGAATGTCATTTTAGAAGTAGAAACAAATGGTTCAAAAGGTTTGCTGGGGTAGACCCTGAAATATACTGCCCGTATTCCTCCTCAGGAATGAACAGTTTGTAGGCCCAGTTGCAGAAAATGCACCAAAACAAAGTTTAGCTCTCAGTTCACTTTAAATATTGCTCCAATTGAAGAAATATTTCTTTCCAAGGACATATATCTATTGGGAAGTGTGCATCCCCTGACCATTTGATGTGGAAATATAAAGTTTCGGCCCCCTTGCCCCAACTCAGGATAACTCTGAAGAGTCATCTCAGCTTTAGAGCTCTCTGTAGAATGAACTGAATTCTCCAGTGAGAAGCACATTGTGGTCCAACTTCTTTCTGCATAATTTTGCTGCTCTTCCTTTTCTCAAGTGTTATTCCCAAAGGTATTCCCTAATAAACTTCCTGTTCACCAATCTCCACCTCAGATTCTGCTCCTCAAAGAAACCCAACACAAAACATGATCTCATAGATGCTAAGATGCTAATTTAAAACAAATGCAAATCTAGTTCAACACTGGTTGATTTATTCATTCATTTATTCTATTAAATAATGTAAACATTTTTATGAAAAATGTTAAAATATATCAAATAGTTTATAGCACTTAGGTTTACAATGATCATTTTAGTTTTAAAAAACCTGATGGCTATTAATAATAACAAGTAAATAATTAAGAAACAGCATCATAAAGTATAATATAGTAAATGATATTGTATAACAATTACTGATCTAGATTTTTATAATTGCTTTATACTTTACGATGAGTCTAGTTAAAGTAAAATTGTAATTGATTTATTCTAATTAAAGTGAATCCTGTGTTTTAGTCCATGCTACGTGGCCTTAAAAACAGAAGAAAATTTTACCGTTTACAACAGCACGGACGGACCTGCAGAGCATTATGCTAAGTGAAATAAGCCGGTCAGAGAAAGACAAGCACTGTATGATCTTACTCATATGTGAAATCTAATGAACAAACTGAACTAACAAGCAAAATAGGGACAGACGTATAGATAGAGAGCAGGCTGACAGCTCTGAAAGGGGGGTTGAGGGGTGGCAGGGTGGAGCAAAAGAGAAAAAGCTCTCATGGACACAGACCACAGTATAGTGAATGTGGCGGGGAGGAGACTGGGTGGAGGTGGAAGAGGGCATAAGTGGGTTAAATGGTAATGGAAAAATACAATATAAGAAATGAACAAAAGTGATACCCTTATAAACATTTTTGAAGTAATGTGGTCTTTCAAGTGTTCCGTAAAATAAAAGTTGCAAGTTTTACTATTTAAAAAAAGAGACAAAAGCATTTGTAGGCAAGTTTTGTAATGAGAGAATATTAAACCACACGTTGGGTAATCACAGCTCACATCAATATATTAACTCATTTAAATAATAAATTAATAAAATATTTTAAACGGTTACCTATGATTTTAAAATTTTAATTGATATTAAATCAATAATTGGGGTCATCAATTTCTATTTATAAAATGATAAAATATGTTTTTGGAAATACTGGCTTAAAGATACCCTCCACTTATTCTTATTTAACTAATGCTTAGTGAGTACTTAACTATGTACAAGGAAAATTAGCTACAAAAAACATATAAGAGGAACATAGTCTTCGCTCATCTGGAACTTGATTCTAGGGGAGAAAACAATATAAATAACAAAGTAAAATAATTACAGTAGGTGCTAAATAGTGTTAAGAAAATTAACAACTGATCTATTCAATTTTTATCAGATGGAAAAATAATAAATATGTTTTAAATCATAATTCCAACATCCATTTATTTACTTGGTGTACCTGCTTGCATAACATGAAATAAAATAAACTTTCAGAATTGTAATAAACATTTAGTTATTTAATTTTATTTAGACTGATAGTATTTTTTAAACTCCTTTTTGTGAATCATTCACTTCTTGTAAGCATAAAATAAAATATACTACTTCAATATAGGAAGAGAAAAAATAATTTCAGGAATGTGTATGACATCAATGATCAATCATTTTTAGTTGAAAATATATTTAGACTTTTTTCTTTGCTCCCAAAATTTATTCATGATAATGCTATTAGGCCTCAGTTTTGACATTTGGAAAATAAGAAATTTAATGCTCAGTCATTTTTCCTTCCACAATGTATATCTGCCAAACTTTTAGAATTCAGTGTTGAATAAAGCCACCTTCCTTTAGAAGCTGACAAGCGTCCTCCTCAATAATGAGAACTCTATAATGTATCACGTTTGTTTGTTTGTTTTAATTTACACAGCCAAAAAGCTCAATCAGATTGAAAGCCCAATTTTAACAGTTATTAATTCCATTGAATAAAATTTGCATAACCAATTTTCACTGGTGCTATTGCCTATTTATTTTAGTTTTTGATTATGTCATATTTCAATTGTATAGAAATACAGAGAAAATAATATAACTAACCAATATGATAAAACAGATATTGACTTTTTTCCTACTTAATTATTTTCTTAATGTCAAAGAAAGAATTTATGTACATCCTCACGGCTGCATTTCGTCCTTCTCACAGTCTCCCCAGTGGCAAACAGTATTTTGAAGTTGGTGTATATTGTTGTTAAACTCTACAAAATATCACCGGCCAACCTCTTAATAAAGCAACATTTACTTTATTTGAACTCACTGAGGTAGGGAGAACCTTACCTTTACAGAATATATTTGTGGGCCTTAGAGTTAAGTTTCAAGTGGTTTATAGATTATATTTTAAGGTAGAACATTTATTGTAATTGATAAAATATTTGTGATCTAAGAGTTTAGGAGATGAATTGAGGGTCTTGAAATGGGTCTGTGTAAGTGTTCTGGTAAAGTGAGCTATTTGTTCAGATTAGCAGATTTCTAGCTCTGATAAACTGATTTGTGCAATTTTCCTGAAGCAAACAACAAAGTTATTTATGGGTTTTGTCTTATGTTTCCCAGGCAAATGTTTCCTGGAACAAATAACTAAGACATCATAACACAGATCTTCTATACCAGGAATTTTCAACTTGTGTGCCGCGAGACTTTTTTGAAACATATAATACCTGCCTATTTAGTCAGAGTACTGACCTCCTTTTCCTTAGATTTTCAAATAAAAGAATGACAACAACCAACAAAACAATAGCGGTCTGGTGTGAATGAATCAAAATTATACCTATTTTTTTGTCAGATTGTAAAAAAATATATTTTTTGGTGTGCCACAGATTTTAGTAATTAGTTTATGTGTGCCACGAGATGAAAAAGATTGAAAGTCACTGCTCTATACCATATTGACACCGATGGCTTTAGTTTTTAATGCCATGTATTTGTGTTTTATGCCCAGTACAATACATATTTTTATAAATAATCTGTATTTTATTGAAATTAAGGCACTGTCAACCGTAACACAGTTGTGTTTCAATGAGACAGAAAGCCCTATGCCAAATTAGCTACTACTACATGCCTGTAAGGTTCACACATGATTAAGAGCTCTTCCTCTAAAAAAATGTGTATTTTAGTATTGTTGTAATTGTATGCACAAGTATCTATTCTGTACCAATGAGCATCTATCGCAGATGAAAATGTTCTGGTTAATGAAAAAGGAACTTGCAGAGATAGAAACATCTGTCATTGAAGATATAGCTTTTAAAATTAATATAGAATTAGCCTTTTAAAAACTTGTCACTACTACCTAAGCATATCTCCCGTGTCCTGAAATGTTTCCTACATTAAAATCTAAGAATAAGCAACAATGTGTATAACTGAGTATTTAGTATATTCTCCTTCTTCAGGAAGGTGCCTAGGGTGTATGTTTTATGTATGTCTGTCCAGAAAAAGTTCAGCCATTGTTAATATAATGAGAACAGTTTGCACAGCATCAATGTAACCTGGTGGCCAAGGAAAGTGTACTGAAATGAGCATGAATGAATAATGACACCTTCACTGTACTAATCAGTGGGGGCAGTAGATGTGAGAACTAGAAGCTGATCTGGGGATTGCAAAGGCTATTGTGTCCAAGACTTTGATGCAGGATCTTGGCATGAAATGCATCATAGCAAAATTTGTTCCGTGCGTTCTGCCTACTTTGAAGGGGACTGAGGTATCATTGTCTTATGTACATGTTTCTTGTATCTTGTATTTTCTTCAATAGATGTCTCTTTTTTCACATTGCATGGTTGGGTGCTTCTGGATAGAAATATATATACATATACTATACATGCATGTGTGTGTATATATATATATATATACACACACATGCATGTATGTTTGTGTAGATAAATAGATAGCAACAATATACAAATCTCTTAATATTTCTTGACCTTCTCCCAGGATAATACATCCACCTGGAAATTTTATAGATTTCTCTTTGATCCTCCTTCCCCATTCTGTTTAAGGTCTCCACTAGACTACATGGGCCTTTCTGTAAACTAGAAAGAGAGGCCTGCTTTAGGCAGATAAATGAGAAAAGTTGCCACCAGTCCAGTGGTTCAGAATACAAGGGGTGCTTTTGTCCAAAAAATGCTCCCTCCCCTGCCTCCCAGCTGACTTAGTCTTTCCCTGAATGCAAGTATTAGCCAGTATAGATTAGTTAGGATTTCAGACCTCATTTGCACTTGGTCGTATGTCTTTGTTGGTGTGCCAAATGCACAACCATTTGAGGTTGGTCTGCCCATTTTTGTAACTATAGTATATATAACCTTTTTAAAAAAGTTTTGTTTTCATAAGAATTTAGTATCATCAACCCATTTATTTACTTGTACTTCTAAAAATTGTAGTATTCCTTGTAGAGCAATTCTTGTCCCTTACACTATTGTCCTCTAATTAGCCTCTTCCATTCATTGTTAATGTTCACATGCTGTCCTCTTTTTCATTTATCAACATTTAATTAATTTTTAAATGACTGATTCTAATTTGTCAACATAACTTAAGTTTTTACTCTTTTAATCTTATAAAGGTACCCACTTTAACTCAGGAAAACTATTAGGCCATGCACAAATAGTTTGCTAAGTAAAGAGGCACTTTCACTAAACAGGAGAACTTTACTTTAAAAATATCTTGAGATTTCTTATATCTTCCTTTTACTGCAGATACAACTCATCCAATTTCTTCTTATTCCTGAGCACACAGCTATATTCTGTTTCCCAGCCTGCTTTGTAAGTTGGATGTGACCATGTGACTGATTTCTCACCAACGCATATGAGAAAATTGTTTGAACCACTTCCAGCCATGACTGGCCCAAAATTCCCAAATTGTAAGGCTCTTCTCCCATGTACTTATGTCGTACGGACTTGTATTGCAAAAGTACAGGCCACTTGAAGTGGTGATATTAAAAATGGTGGACAATTGCCAACTAATTAAAAAAAACACCTCTCAACTGTGTGAGCAAAAATCACACATCGATTGTGTTTGAGCGATTATATATTTGGAGGATGTTTTTACAGGCATTATCTTAACTGATATACAACCATTACTTTAAAGTAGAATATAAGGCAAGTATCTTGCTTTAAAAACAAACAGGCACTTCCCAAGCAATGGTAGCTTCCAAACTATATATTTATCAAGATTTTATTTGAAATAATATTTATATTTCATATATATATAGTTTATGTGCATGTATATGTGAGCATGCATATGTGTTACATATCATGTATCTGTCATATATATATGTAAATCATATATATGAGTTTTATATATTTCTACATAATATATTATATGCATTTAATAAAATGTTTCAGCAAAAAGAACAGAGGGAAAGAAACCAGCATAGAAGCATGCAAACATTGAAAAAAGGTGGTTGTCCTAGAAATAGAAGGGTACAAGACAAAAGGCGTGGAAGAAATTTTTAAAAAATTAAACACAATATTAGGTTTGGATGTTTTAAACCATTATATTTTATTATTACAAGTTTTGAAATATTGTACATAATTTTGCAAATAACATGTGGTACTTAACATTTTTCTTACTAGTGTAATGTCACATTTTATTAATTATATTTAGAAATACTAAAAGTCTGAAACTGGACAGCTGTTTAAGCTTTGAGGTATCTAAAAGTTTAAAATAAAGAGCTTTAAATATTTTTATGAATCTTTATATGTGAACTTTTCATAAAGTACTAGACTGAGATTCAAATTAGTTTCAGTTGTCAGAAACAGGTCTTGTCTCACTTATCTTTGTCACTTTAGAGACCATTCTATTTCAAAGTGCTGTTCATGTGCCCTTTGACTAATGACTTTCAAAGAAAGTTGGAGTTTATTAGGATATCCATATGCATTTTCTAAATTAGAGACAGAGAAGTAATGGTCTTAAGGAAGCTGTTGGCAGCAAGACTATTAGACTGTGAATAGTTAGAAACATTTTAATTATCAAAGCATGTTCATATCTATAAAGATGTCCAATAAATAATTTAAGACAACCTCAGTAATAATTTACAGTGTTTAATCATTTAAACACAATCAGCAACTATTGCATATGAGTACTTTATTTCCATGGTTAGGTTTTCCTCAAAAATATAGCTTTTAAATGGGGGTATAACATCTTTGTCTCTCTATCACATTAAATATAAATTATGCTTTAATCTGAAAATTTTCAAAGGGTATTTCCAAAATTACACACATCTTTATAACTTACCTTATGAAGATTTATTTAAAATGAGTACTGAAATACTGAAACTTGAAGGTGACAAATTGCCATCTTCTGTTGTATTAAATTAAGAGTCATTTCTCTTTATTTTGAATACAAGAAATGAATATCAAAGACAAGAAAGTTATTAACTCTAAAATTCAAATCTAAAGTAACTTTCAAAAGAATAAAATGAACACATACTTTAATATATCATTTTAGCATGACTTACACTTATTTTGTGAAGATAAAGTTCATTAATTAAGTATTTGTCACTCTGGGAAGAATATTGCTTCAGAGAAAAAATCAGCCTCATATATTTGACTGATGCTTCCTTACACCCTTAGTGCTTTTGCACTGATTTGAACATGTAGCAAGTGTTTATGCTTGAAGTAAATGGACTGGTTCCCAATGACAAGAGTAGTATGAACTGTTCTGTTACTCATATTAATGTTCGTGAAAAAACTCGAAATGAAACACAAGGTAAGTATATATTGGAACATATAAGCAAAACCAGGGTTACACACAGTGTCTGTGGTTATCAAAATAAAAATTCAATGTATAGTTATTCTACACAACAGTAAAAAAATGTGAAAGAAAACCACATGATATGATATTAAATTTTACAATGTATATTTGGGGATTTATTCTTATATTACACTTA
Source organism: Furipterus horrens (assembly GCF_987537825.1). Taxonomy (NCBI): domain Eukaryota; kingdom Metazoa; phylum Chordata; class Mammalia; order Chiroptera; family Furipteridae; genus Furipterus; species Furipterus horrens. The sequence continues at coordinate 28,117,767 of NW_028327172.1, read as the reverse complement.
TTAGTCATAATTTGGCACAATATTACAAGCCAAGCACTTGGCTAAGAACTGCATGCATTATCTTTAATCTCATGAAGGATATAAGAATATGCTTAGTTATATAAATATATATTTTTAAATTTTTTAAATCTAATACCTATGATGCTTATCATATGCCAGACACTATTTAAGCACTTCATAACTATGAACCCAATTTTTATTACCACCTTCTAAGCAGATACCATTATTACTCACAGTTGCAGATGAAAACTGAGGCAAACAGAGATTAAGTAATTTGCCCAGACTTGCACAACAATTAAGCAGTAGAACAGAGGTTCATATCTAGTCACTTCGGCTTTAAATTCAAAATTATAGTGGTTAAGATATCTGTCTAAGAGAAAACAGATAATTGATTAGAAAGAGATATTAATCTGAGCTCTACCTGTAAAACTATCCTTAGACCCAGGGAAGAGTTCCCAGCCTTGGTTCCTAAATTCAGGGAGCCCTCTACTGGCCCTCTTTCTGCTGTGCCCCTTTCCATGGAGAAAGAAGTTCACAGAGCAGGGGGGATAACCTAGAAGCCCTTCCTTACTCTTTCCTGGCTCCCATACTGGCACTTAAGCTTCCCGTGCCTGGCACATGACACTCGTGACTGCTTACATAGCTTGCTCAGGCCTTTTCTACAGTTTCATCTCCTAAATTCGACCGCACTTCCAGTTGTGCAATCTCCAGCCCAAGGAATTACCAAGAATGGCTTATAAAAGAGGGTGAACTAATATTGGACAAGCGGGCTGAGAAGTCTACAAGTTTGCTCTTGGTGCCATCCTTGGTACAGAATGGGGCAGGGAGTTAAGAAGGAATGAATGAACCATTGTCTAGGAGTCCGCAGCCAGCTCTCCCTTGATCACCACGTGCCTGGGGAGAATCTCAAAATTTTCAAAGATTTTAAATCAAAACCTGGACATCCAGATCATTATGGGATATACAAAGGAAAGGAAGTGCTTTATTTATTTTCCATTCTTGCTTGGTACCTTAGAAATATTGGGGCTTGTTTTTTCTTGAAAAATACATTCTTATTCTTCATAATACTATACTTTTTAAAATCTGGTATTAAGCATGCAAATAAAATAGTAGAACACACCACCTTTTTATTAACACAGTGAAGAAAATTGCTTCTCCATGTCCCTTCAACTCAATTTTATCAATCTTTTACTTGAAAGATCTCTTATAAAATAAAGATATTCACAAGTGTCCGAAAGCTGATAACTGGGATTCAAAGTCATGATATAAGGAATAATGAAGCAATCCTTAAGTCAGTTACATGGTAGTTCGTCTCAGAACTTTGCATTACAATGTAATCAACTTCAGGTTTCCCAGCCTTTCATCGGCTACCACCATTTTCTCAAACCCTTTGTCAAATGTAAGAAAACACATTGCTTTCAAGTCTTTTTATAAAAAAGTATAGATTGTAAAATTTGTACTGTTGAAGTACTCTTTATATGTATTTTGTTTTTATTATATTTTATATAAAGGAAGCAAAAGTTTTCTTTTCTAGTTATTGCATCAGGTTAGGTATTTCTTCCAAGTGGTGTCTCACAGTGAGAAATATATTATTTGATCTAAAAATTCTTCCAATTTCAAACTAAAAAAAATTGTAAAACAATAATGTTTTATTAGCTTTGAAATTAGTGAGAATATGTGAAGATTTAAAATATATTTAAAACTAAGCAGAAAAAAATAAGGAGGAAGAAACCATCATAAAAACTCAAAATTTCTTATCCAGAGAGGAACTCCCAATTCAAAATATAATCACTTTAATCAAATATTAAAATACTTCTATTTGAAAACTGAGGCCTGAAAATCTTAGTCATGCATGAGTATAAGCAACATACTGTACTGTACAGAGCCAACCCATAGATGAATGTTGTATCTGTCAGGAAAAAATCTACTACGCAAAAAGTCCAGAAAAATTTTGTATTCCATGAAGAAAAGTTTTCTATGTGACCCTTTGAATAGTTCCTTTATTAGAAGATCATTATTTCATGAAGGTGAAATGGAAGTACTTGTCATATGTAGCTAGTTCTCTTTAAAACATCCCCGATTCTATCAGGAAAGGCTGAACTGAAATGCTTAATCAGATTTCAACTTTTTCTGCGCTGAAATTCTGCTTTCTCAGCATGCATTGATTGCATAGTTCACTTCAACTGTCTACTTAGAGACCACAGTGCTGCTCTGAAGGGGCACCTGTCTTTCTAAATCTCAGTTTTTACATCTCATCTTTTTGGGATAGGTCAGGAGATATTTAATTTATAGTAGAAATTCTTAAAACAGCTCCTTGTTTTATAACATTGGCCTTGAAAAAAAATAAAGAAGAAGGATAATTAACAAACTGCCATACGACACCACTCTGGGGACTAGAAATACAGCCTATCAGTTCACGGCTTGCTCATGCTGTCCCTGGAATAGGCATGTTTAGAAAAATGCAAGACGACATGGACCTCTCAGCTGTGCATCATACACCGTCGAAAGACAAAATGCAACCACATATGTGGTGCGCTAGGAAACTGCATTTTGTTACTCAAAGAAACCCTTAGGAAAACAGATGGTAGTAGAATTTTAGCATGGATTTCAGAAAGCATTTGTATTTTTATTGTATTACGGTGTAAGCTGTGATTACCTAATGCCAGAAATATTTGAAAACTGACATATTTCAACAAATGTTTGCTTTGCTGAATAAAATTATTGATTCCTCCTTCCACCCCCTTATGCTATCCCCCACAGAAATGTAAAAAATCAGAAATGGATCTGCGAAGCAGCACATTTCAAGAGTTTGCAAATATTTTTACTTTGCTGAAGTCATTTAACCTAGCTTTGATATTGGGCTAATTTAGACTGATGATAGTATATTGATGAATATTAATGTGTTGCACATACCTGCAATGTTCAACAAATGATACAGGAGTAAATATTCCATGCGGACATAATTTGGGTGCAGATTCTTTGTAGAAATAAATATGTATGAGAATCTATGGTGCTGGTTACTGGGGACAAAACAATAAGTAGAACATAACTCCTTCCCTTTGCATAGTACAATTTATGCTTTTGTAATGCATAATACAAGTTATATGAAGCTTAATACAATTTATGCTTTGTTAATGGCCCTATTTTGATAGATAAACACATGCAGGATACAGGATTTTAGCATTAAATCATATGGACTGTGTTGTAGAGGAAAAGTTGAGGTTTTAGGTTAGAAAATCATCCCTTGTCTGGACACACTGATTTCAAGAATTTTGTATTGTTGCATTCAACAAAGTTAACAATTTTATCATGGGTTAACAATCAGTATTTCAACTGAGAGTTTCAACCACTGCTTTAGGGTTGGTTTGATATTAACATAAAGACTGCAGAGTGAAGAGCAGGTCTCATTCATACTTTTCATGCTTCTAATTAATCAAGTGATATCCACTGACATCTTTACCACTAGTCTTAGGGTTACTAAATCTCAATGATCCTTAATCTCCTGTGTTATTGATTTTAATAATAATTGCCAAAACAAAATTTACATACTGTTTATATTATATCATACTTTGTGCTCAGCATTTTGCATATATTAATATATTATATTCTTAAAATAACCATATGATGTAGAGAGTATAATTCTCTGTTTTATAGGTGGGCCTTAGTTTTGGAAGTATCAATAACTTCTGTTAATGAGTTGGTTCATTAATTTCTTTATTCAACAACTATTTATTGAAAATATATTCTGTTCCAGAGGTATTTAAAATTGGCACAGTGCCAAAACCTACCAAAAAAACCATAATCTTTCATTACAAAGCTTATTATCTAATGGTGGACCAGTTAAATAGCCAGTAGATTTTGTTTAATATGTTCTAATGAATGTATGTAGAGACTCTCATAAGGTCACAAAAAAAGGGCCATATGAAAAGTCAGGAGGGATGTTGAAACACTTCCTAATATAGTGACCCTTAACCACATAACAGTTACACAGGAAAAAGTTTGTGTTGGGAGCAAGAGTCATTCTAGGCTAAAGGAACACTATCCATAAACATAATATGATTTTTAAGCAGGCCCTCTTTGTATACAGCCATTTATACTTTTGATGAGTTTAATTATATGCTCTGCAAGGATGATAGAAGAAGTGAGTCCTTCAACAATGAGAAAGCCTAACTAGATGCCCAACAGCCAAATATAAAGAACTTTGTGTTCATTTAATTCATGGTAAATCTCATAATATGGTAAAAACTGTGCTTGCTTATCAAAAAATGCAAAATTTAAGAATATCATTAAACTTTTATGTGAGTATATGATTGGGATATTTTAATTTGGGGTGGGTAGGATAAGATCCTAAAAGAATGGAAAACATTATAAAATTTCTCAATCATAAAGGTCTTGCAAAATACCCATTTTGGATAAGCTTGAAACTGTTAACTTGGTAGTTCAATATAATTCTTCATAAATACATGTGATTTCTCCCAAACTTGTTCTTGCTACTAAAATTGTTACAAATCTGCTGCTGCAGTTTCATAGACAGAAGATATATTATTTTGAATAGAAATTTAAAATTTTTATATTTTATATTTTAAACACTCCATGATCCAAAGTTCTTTCACACTAAATACTTCAGGTAGGCAGGATAGAATAGCTTTTAGAGCACCAAGTCCTGAATCAGACAGATTTCACCTTCCTTGACATTGGCAGTGCAGGTACTCTCAATACAACCTTACTTTGTAGAAACTATCACCAAAATCTTGCCATTTAGGTTTCTTATGACTGGAGGCTGTCTCAGGGAATCTTTTATTTTTCAAGTCGTGTGTCAGTCATCAGTTCTTTATGGTTCTCATGGCAGGTAACACATTCCAAACCTAATCATGTGAAACATTGAAACCTTCTCACTAAACAAGGGGACAGAAGACAACCCCTTTATATCTTTCTATAAGTAGGGACTTACAATGTGGAAATAGCTCTCTAAATAAATATTTTACCCAAAACAGAGTGGGGTAAAAATAGGTTTCTAGATGTATGCAAAATACAGTTTATTCTTATATTATTATGTGTTAATCATTATATTATTTTTTATAAAAACAACTGTAATCCATTTTTTCCTCCACCCTGTTCACTTCTCTACTCTCTTGATCCATTTACATTCAAGAAGTAGGTGGAAGGGTTTACATGTTATGAAACGATTATCCTTTATTCTCTTTATAAAATATATATGGAGGCCAGGATATGCATTTTGTTGTACTCTCATCTTTATGGTATTAAAATATTCAAATAGGTAGCAAAAGAATGTCATTTTAGCATCATAGTATAATAAGGAATTTAAAATTAAATCCAACCCTGTGAATTTTAATATTTCCTTCAGAAGTACTTTTGAAATACAGATTTTTACATATGTTTTTAAAAACCCAAGGAATAGAAGCTTGAGCCCATGCTAGGCATACGTTATGACCGAGTGAGCTTTTGGTGCTCACTCTCATAGATCCATCCACATGTCTCTTTCTCAGACTTCTTTGTCCTTAGTTCTCTAACTTTGCTCCTCACTGACTTATGATCACCATTCCTGGGGTCATACATATGGATTATTTTTTTTCTCTACATGAAGTATTTAAGTACGCTAACCAAGTTTGCATCCATTGGAGAATTTTCCCCTACTGTATTATTTCAGCACTATGCAGAGCAAAGCTGTAGTAGTGCAGCAGTTCACTTGCGGTTTGCACTCACATATGGTAGATAATTTATCTCTAAGTCAAGTTTAGGGTTTACTTTTTCTGAAAGATCGTTATAAAAAATGCACCATTAGAAAATATGTGTGAGCTGAGGAAGAATTGACACAATAGTGATAAGAACATAAGTTACTGAGCACAAAGAGCAATTTGTTCATGTTACTTCCTTGTGTCTTGTGGATCTCTTCAAGCCCAATTCCATATGTGCCACTTTCATTTTATTACTGTTGTAGCTGGGTTCATGGGAATTTATGACTTGGTGATCTGACCCAACCCAGCGCATAAGGGCCTGATGAGGCTACATCACCACTTGATGTTTTAGATCAAGTACTCTATTTCTACCAGAAGTCAGTAGCATTCAGAGGCAATAACATCCTTTCTTGATTGTCCACCTATCTTGTCCCCAAAGTTACCATGTTTTATTAATGATCTTCAAAACAAACACCCATGTGGCAGAGAATCATTCTTATTTTTTCTGAAAATTGCACTAATTATAAGTATATAGTCCAGAGGGTTTAGAAGTATCTAATCCTCCAGGATTCTCTAGTTTATCTATGAACATTCACCATCCCAAGTTTCAAGGTCTCACAATTTCCGAACTTCCCTATTCCTAGTTTCCTGACTTGCTTCATGTTGGATTTGCTTCAACTGAGAATCTACTTTTCTTTAACACCTAGATAATGTTAAAATTAGGTAGTACGCCTGATGTTCATGTCTATCTGTCCTCAAATAGCAAGAGATGAGTGTGTCTTTAAATTGTTGCAGAGGAAGCACTCCAGTTCTCACTTTTTGCTGTAAATTGTGGCTTCATAGATCTGAAATTCTCATTTTTCTCTTCAGTAAATCAATTGCGCTTTGCAACAGACACTGAATTCCAGACTACATAGTAGTTACTCATTCTCCCATGCTTCTTAAAAACCAATGATTTTGATCAGGTAACATTTTCTTCATCTTGTATCTGGTCCAAGTTCACTATAGGTACGTAAACATCTAGGAAAATACACTGCTGTGACCGTCCAGAGACTATCAAAATACTATTTACCACAAGTGATGGGGTCCCTATTGCTATTCGCTGATGAAGAATTCATCTTCAGAATCCTATCCTGAGAGTAGGCTTCCTAGGGCCATGCCTGCCACCAACTGTCTTAGATTCAATTACCTAGAAACAGAGGGGGAGATGGGATTTCTCCTGAAAGTCACTGATTAATATTGATCTCTAGGGAATGGGGGGGGAAAAAAAAAAAGTAACAACAAATCTTGTAAGAGAGCAAAGCAGGACAATGAAGGAAGAAACTGTGAGAAACAATATAATCTTGGGAAATCCTTGGCTTTGGCCTAATTCATTGGAAGAGTTACCTGAGAATAAATGGATCAGAAGTTTGCTCTCTTTGGAGATTTGGTGTACTCTTTATTTTCTTTCCAGTAGCAATCAATCTTTGGCTCTGGGTTCTTCAGGGAATAGGGGCCAATATAGCTCCCAAGGTTAAAAAGAGCACTAGCCAGTGGAGAGCAATTTTCTGGAGAAGGAAACAACTCTGGGCCATTAGAAGCTGACAGTAACTGGGGAATGGGTATATAGGTATGATAGCCAGAAAGTGACATAGTGGAGATTTCAGCACAGACGCATGAGTGGGGCAGCACAATTTCTCCTACAAGAATAAAAGTCTTTTGATCTCTGCCTCTGTCTCTCTCTCCCCCCACTTCTCTTCTCCCACCTTTTCTCAAACATCACACACACACACTCCTGCACACACTTACACGACCTCATGGCATTACTTTTTGCTTTCAATATGGGCTGGTTAGGCTTGAAGCTGTGGCAAACGAAGTAGGAAAATAAGTAAAACACTCAAATAATCACTGAAATACAAACTTAGTGCTATTAATCTTTGCAGTATGCAGATCGGTGCTATTATAAAGGTGGTATAGACACCAAACTCAAGGATGGAAGTTAGAGTAAGCAGAAATGTGACCTTATCCTGCCCTCACAGTGACTGACAGTCAAGAACATGGGATCGAAAAATCTCAACTCAGTTAACTACCCCTGAGAATTCTATGCCAGCTCTCCGTAAAATAAACAAAAAGCAAAACCCATACAGAGAATGCCCTAGGGCATCTTGGAGGCATTCTTTCATGAAACACTGTTTCCAAATGTAACAACAGTGAATCAGACACTGAGGGTACATTTAGTCACCAAAAAAATGTTTAATGCTGTATGATTGGGGTCAGCAAACTACAGCTCCTGGGTTAAATTCAACCCAAACCTAGTCTTTTTTTTTTTTTTTTAGTGGCCTATATGGTAACAATGATTTTTTTATGTGTTAAAAAGTCGTCCAAGAAGACCAAAGCAGAGTGTGGAATAGGACTTTCCCGAAACTAAACTCAGTTTAGAGAAAGAGCTAATCCAGGATTACACTTGATTCTACTTGTTAGGGAGAATATTTCTTCTTAATGATGGGAATATCTGAGGCCCTAGGGCAGGTATACCCTCCTAGGAGGAAAATAATTGTGGAGGCAGACTTTTCATCAGAGGTATATTTAGCAATCCCAAATTATTATAGATTGGAAACAACATTCCTCTTTAGGTCAATGTGAACTAATGATCTCTTACTAGACAGTTACAGATCATTTCTCTCTAGGCTACCAAATGCTCAGGGCTTTTCGTTTGTATGTAAATTTTTCTCCCACCCCCACCCCAGGCAGTGAACCTCCTTTCTATAGCACTGGATTCCATGACAATGATCCTGCTCCTTATGCTATCTTTCTAAGACACTTTCTGAGACACTCTCCTCATGTTCACTTCATCCTTCTCAGCTCAAGCATGCCATGGTGATACTGTGTTGTTGAGAGTGTCTGTCACAGTAGCTTTCACATCATTTGGTGGTTATTTTCTTTTTTATTATGGCCCACAGTAAAATTGCATTTTACATCATGACTCATCTAAAAACGGACTTTCACGAAGGACATTTTTCTTACTAAGGGTAATGTACTCTGTTTTTTTCTTTTATATTTCTTATGTAGGCCCACTAAATTGATTTTATGGTTCATTAATAAATTATGGTGATCATTTGAAAATAATAATATACTCTAGGGTAGTCATTCTCAAAGTGTGGTGGAATTAAAGACAACTTATTTAATGATTGTCAATTAAAATGCACATTTATTAGTTCTAAAACTTTGTCATGTATCACAACCACCTGGAATTCTTAATACACAGATTACTAGGCCACACCCCCAGAAATCTGTTACAGTAGACATGGTGAGAAACCCAAGAATTTGCATTTTAAACACTTTCTTAGGTGATATTATTGCTTCTGGTTTTGGGGATACACTTTGGGAATCTGGTCAAGGGGGGAAAATCAAGGATTTCCTCCCACTGAGTACTAATTTCATTAGTTCTTTCCTCAGAGTTCTAAGAATGCCCCTTGGGGTAACCCAAGGTAAACGTTTGGAAGTCAATGCTTGCCAAATACAGGTGTTAAATGCAACAGAAATAACACTCAATTGTAAGGCAAAATGCTTAAAAGGCCAGAAGTTAGACTCAGATGAACTTGGGTTCAAAGCAACAACTGTAGTGTACGACATTGGACAGGTTACTTAACTTCTCTAATGCAAAGCTTCCTCATCCATAAAGTGGTATAATGATAGCACTTAATATCTCTACTAATATTGTTGTGATAATTAAGCATATTATTATATGAAGATTGGAGCATCCCAGTTTAGAGTCCAGGGTGTGGATAATCATCCTCTCCTTAAGGCTCTGGAGCGTAACACTTGAACCCACTCATATATCCTCATGACAAGCCCTCAAGCAAATGCATCCTTCCCCAGATACATCCAGAAATAGGTGTTTGTTCATACCAAAAGACTGGTCAGAATTCAGAACTCAACAAAACTCTTGTCTCTGCGGGACTTTAAAACTGTGTCTGCCAGCTGAAGTTTGTCGCTCCAGAAGAAACCATTGCGCTACAGGAATCCTTGCTGGTGTCAAAGCCAAAGGCTAATTGACAGCTGATACCAAGACATTCCAAAGGATCCTCTCCTTACTGCTGCAGACATGGCTTAGTATGTGGCTAGAACTGATTCCTGTGCCCTGAGACCTGCTAGTGCCACCCACGCAGGTGTCCATTTCAGGCTCCAGTGGTTATATGAGGAACAAGATCAGATCACATTTCCCTTCATTGCTGTGCTCAACCACCGATGCGCAACAGAAAGTGGGCCTGACTCCCCAGTGTGCAGCTCTTTGGATGCACTCAAAAATGTTCACACACCACAATCACATGATCCAAAAATAGTCATTCTTCAAAAACAAATTGAGAGCCGTCACAAAATAAAAACAAACTACTTGCTTAAAAAAAAGGGGGAGGGCGTATATTTTCCATTGGCAATAATTTGCTTGTTTTCTCACTATCTGAAAATAATGAAAAGACATTAAAATGACCAATTTCTGCCCTAAGGAGCTCCCTGTATAATTGAGGAGATAAACATATGAATTTCTTTGATATAGAGATAATTCTATCTTCCCACATTTGAATATTTCTAAAATCTAGATGATTTTCAGTGTAATAACGTTTGTTTTTATCTGAAAGTAAAACCTGTCAATAAATCAACGTTGCATTTTTGGTCAGTGATGTTACAGAATAAAACCCAGGAAAGTTAGAAACTATGATCCAATATCAGGGCTTGTGTAAAGGTTTGGCTGAATAACTTTATGTTATACATCTAATGGGAGAAAGCTTGAGGATGAAAAATGTAGACACTAGCTTCTATACAAACACACACACTCACAAACACACTTACCATATGCCCCCATACCAACAATGCTGCTACCACCACCATCACCATCACAATTCATAATTTTCAGTCTTAAAGTGTTTTGATGTGAAAGGTGCCTGTTCTTCAACTCTAGGAACCAAGCAACATCAAAACAATATTGATAAGCATAGAATAGTCCTCAAGTATTTGTAAATAGAAATATAAAAATAAATCTCAGCAAAACATGCACACATTTCAACCTAAAATATAAAATATTTTCATAAAATACAAAATAGGCTATTACATTCTTTTAAAAGAATGTTTCTTTCCTGACACAAATAAATAAATATGATGTGTGAAGTTTTAAAATTGAACTTGGAAATTTTAACTGCAGAACAGAGGATGAAAAAATATCAGTGTATTTGGTTACATTGAAAAGGGAAAGAAAGACACATGGCTTTACAAAAACTCCTACATTTGCCTAGGAAATGACAAAAATTAAATGATGCTGTCTGAGAAACATTGTCATTCATAAGCAAAGGTTGGCATCCAAACCAGCTTTGAGTCAGGGAGCTCTAAGCTGTGTAGCATAACTGAAGCCTTCTGTATGGTTTAAAATACCCACTTTTTTTTATTTTTTTATTTTTTTTATTTTTATTTTTTCAGATTTAATGTGTTTTATTGATTAAAATATTACATTTGTGCCAATTTCCCTTCCCTCTGCTCCCCTCCACCCGGTGGCCCCCCTCCCTCCAGTTGTCCCCCCCTTTTAGATTATGTCCATTAGTTGTGCATACAGTTCCTCCCAACCTCTCTCCGTCTATTCCATTCCCTCCTACCTTGATCCCCAATTCCTATATCATCTCCCTCCCTTTCCCCATTCCCCCTCCCTGTTGACCTCCCCCCAATATGCTTCCCGTACCCACAGTTCCTTTTCCACTCTCGTTGCCTGTTTAGTTTGCCTTTGTTTCATCTCCTTAGCTTCTGTTTTTTAAACCAGTCCCTTTAACATCTCATATAACAGTGGTTTGGATCTAATGAACTCTTTCAGTTTTATTTTGTCCTGGAAACACTTTCTCTGTCCTTCTATTCTGAATGACAATTTCGCTGGATAGAGTATTCGTGGTTGTAGGTTTTGGATTTTCATTACTTTGAATATTTCTTGCCAGTCCCTTCTTGCCTGTAGGGTTTCCCTTGAGAAGTCTGCTGATAGTCTAATTGGGACCCCTTTGTACATAATTCTTTTCTTCTCTCTTGCTGCTTTTAAGATTCTCTCTTTATCTTTAATTTTTGACATTTTGATTATAATGTGTCTTGGAGTGGTTCTCCCTGGGTCCAGTCTCTTGGGAACTCTCCTTGCTTCCTGGACCTGCAAGTCTATTCCCTTCCCCAATTCTGGGAAGTTCTCCTTTATTATATTTTCACTCAATTTTTCAAGTTCTAGTTCACCTTCCTCATTCTCTGGCAAACCAATGATTCTTATGTTGGGCCTTTTATAGCTGTCCCAGAGGTTTCTGATCCTCTCATTGCTGCTTCCCATTTCCTCTCGCTGCATTGGTTGACTGCTTGTTCCTTCTCCATATTCCAGTTTGTTGAAATGAACTCTGGATTTCTTTTCCTCACCATCTGTCTCGTATGCGGTTTTGTTCCTTTCGTTATGAAAGTTTTTCGCTTCTTTCATATCTTTTTCCTGCTCTTTTGTGAATTCTGTAAGCCACCTGATAACAATGGCCCAGAACTGAGCCTCTGACAGGTTTCTTATCTGTTCATCTGTCAGGTTCTCTATCTGCTGCCTGGTGAGCTGTGTCACCGGTATTTCTATAGTTGTCTGCCACATTTTGACAGATGCGTTTTGTTTTCTTGGGCCGGCTGTCGGGGGCAGTGCCTGTGTACTCGTAATGACCCAGCGACCGGCGCCGTTTGGCGTCACAAGTCAGCGACCGGCGCCTGTCTGCGACCTATTTCGCAGCCCTGTGGTGCTTTCTTTCTTTGGGGGCGGGGGTCCAAAATAGATTCACACAGTTATTCCGCTAGGAGACCGGGATCCGTCCTCCCGCCCCCCTGGGCCTCACTGTTCAAGGCGATGCGGTGGCTGCTCTCCCCAGCGCTGGGGTCGCGCACTGCTAGGGGCTTGACTTCCGCCGGGATTTTTCGCCCCCCCGCCGCTCCGCAAACAGCTTTGCCCTCTTTAACTCTTACCTGCCCGAATGGCACCGCTGGTTTATAACTTCATATGTTGGGCTTCCGTGTAGTTTTATTTTCTGGAATTTCTAGTTATCCTTTGTTTTGAAGTAGTTGTATTCCTCTCTAGTTGTAGAGGGAGACTTAGCGTGTCCGTCTAAGCCTCCATCTTGGCCGGAAGTCTGAAAATACCCACTTTTAAATACATACATGGTTTTAGAAATGCACAATGATGATCTTCAATAGAGGCCAAGAATGTATCTGTATATTTAAAAAACTGTCAGTAGAAGCATTTTTCTTTACAATGTATGTTTTCTTTTACAATGTCTCATGTAGTGATATCACAGCCACACTGTGTGAGGTTAGAAAGCTTATAGATAGTGCTCTCTACTCTATTAGGATAATTCATTTAATATGCATAAACAGATGTAAAATGTATTAGACTTATTTAGAGAAATGAAATAATAAATCCATATAGTACAGCATGCAACTTTAAGCTGGGCATTAAAATTTGCCTGACTTTGAACAAATTACTTAAACCATTTAAGTCTTAGTTTCTTTATATCTGAACAAGGCTAACAATATTCACCACATGGCCTTTTGAAATATTTAATAGATAATCAATGCCAAATTTGTGTCTGGCACTCGTTAAGAGCTCAACAAATTGTACTTTCATAGCGTTATTACTCAAAGTAGAATGAAAAATACACATGGCATGAATTAAATTGTTTTCTTATCCTAAAAAATATGTACAGAAAAATCTCAATAAATTAAAATATTCAAATGTCCAAAAACCTATTAGAGAATGACTCTTTTCTCTTTACACATGAACTCACTAGAGGATTTATTTAGATGTCACATTCTCTGAATTCACTTAAAACATGATTTATAAACTTTTGATTTGTATGGAACTTTGTAAGAACACACATCATATGAAGCATGGTATAGCTATATGTCTTTCAAGCTGTCAAAGTTCATACACTTTATAAATCTGCATATTAAAACTCATAGCTATTATTTCTATTATAATATCTGAGTATTTTATGCATCAGAAGAACTTCTCATTTACCGTAATGGAAATTGTAAGTGTCTGTGAGATAAGTGAAATCTGGGCCTAGAGATTTACAGGCAGATAACATCCAGCCGTGTAAACTATATACACAGGTCACACCTACCATTGTAATAGTGGCTGTGGGCCTGGGGTTAGAAAGGGTGGAGCCAGAACCACACTGAATAGAACTCCTGTCTTTTACAGATGTGTAACATGCCAACATATATAGAGAATTCTGGCTGGTTAAGTCATCTGAGGGTTTCTTAGTGAGACATACTAAGGAGGTATTCAAAAATAAGAAAATATTTTGGTCACATACATCATACAAACTTTGGCCAACACTGGCACTGATGAGAGGAAAGAGTGAGATTTTGGAGTACTTAACATTATACATTTTTTTAAATTATCTTCTGGTTCTTCCTGTTTATACTTCCCCCACTTTCTCCATCAAAGAACTTGGGTCAGTGAGGTGCTGTTCCAGGAAAAGAAAATGAGTGAGAAAAGAGAGAGGGAGAGGGAGCTTGAGAGGAAGATAAATAACTAATATTTCAATACAACAACATAAACACACACAAAGGCCTTGGGAGTTTCCTACAGATAAATCAGAACCAGCTTTGTGGTCCACTTTGAAATTCTTAATATCATGCATTTATGTTTGAATATCAGTTTTTCTGCCTGAAGTCCAATGGAACAATGGAAAGTTCATAATGATAGAGGAGATATGTACATTATGTGTGACCACCTTTTGTTTCTATCATGCATGTTGCTCTGTGAGCCCAGAATGATGGAAGACCCATGAGTTCTGTGCTGTGCCAAGTCAGTACAAAGTAAGCATGTTATGTCAACTACTTAAGTCAGGGGTGGAGAAACTTGCTTCAAATCCAGAAGGAAATCAGTGGTGTTCTAACAATCAAGAATGACAAGTAACCCTATTATATTGTTTCTTACTCATCATTTTTTCTTGTATTAACCAAACACTGATATGGGGATCACGACAGAAAGAAAAGAGTAACATAGGGCAACCCGTAGTTCATTTTTTTAAGTCCCATACTCATTAGTGAGCTAAAGGTAGAGAGTGTGGGTTGGACATGCACACATCAAGGGGAGAAGTTAGAGGAGCTGCATGAGGTTCATACATTTCTTCTCTAGTAATAACGACACACATGTGCATGCAGGAACTACAGAATATGAGTGTGATTTTAGTGATTCTGCATAGAAGTTAAATACTTTTATTTAAAACTAGCCCTTAAAAGTATTTTTAATTAGGTAGAGTTGGTATACAATATTATATTAGTTATAGTAGTTTCAAATATACAATATAGTGATTTGATATTTTCATACCTTACCATGTGATCACCCTACTAGTATTAGTACAATTATCTGTCATCATGCGAAGTTATTATAATATTAATGACTATATTCTCCTTTACCTTCTCCACCTATCTTCTCCTCTGGTAACCATCCCTTAAAACATTAAACATCCCTTTTAACATTAAAACTTTAAAAATGAGATTTAAAGCATTTACAAAAGTAAACAAAAATATAAGCAAATTTAAACAAAAATTAAACAAATACAAAACATTTAAACCTAACATTGCACAACATAAAAGTTAATGATGCGATTCATACCAATAATTTTAAAGTCT
This sequence comes from Furipterus horrens, assembly GCF_987537825.1. Classification (NCBI taxonomy): domain Eukaryota; kingdom Metazoa; phylum Chordata; class Mammalia; order Chiroptera; family Furipteridae; genus Furipterus; species Furipterus horrens. Next base: position 28,102,411 of record NW_028327172.1, on the reverse strand, counting down.
GGATTTTCTTTACTTGGAATTTTATTAAGCCAGAATTAAAAACCACTATGACAAGTACAGAGAGTGCAGTGAGGAAAGAAAATGCAAATGTGTTAGCAGCACATTTTTCCTGCCTTGTGACAAGGCCCCTTGCACATTCATTTTGCACTGGACTCTGCAACTTATGTATCCAACCCTGTACAGAGTTAATATAAAATATAAATGGAAGAGAAGTGAGATTTCCCCCCCTCTATCAGCAAAGAGAGGACATGTGGTGTCATAACCAGAAACACCATGAGGAAGCTTCTCATTCCTTAGCTCGTTTAGGAAATCTCTGGCGACCTGAGATTTGGTCCTGACACATAGCTTTCTCTACTTCTTAGTGACATTAATGAGCCTCAAAGATTTCCATATCTTACTGAAGGGATAACCCTTCATGCATGTCACTTAATCCCAGGTCTGGAAAAACACAGGTTACTTTACATTAATAGGCTGGTCATTGGATCCAGACCTTTACTGTCAGTTTCATGCAGAGCAATGGTTTGAGTCCTGCTGAAAAGGTGGTGTGAAATTATCTAGAGAACAGGGTTCAGTTTCTGTTGAGCTCATCCGGTATCAGGGTGAAGTCAACAAAATCAGCACATAGGTTCATTGTCCATTTGTTGCATATTCTATCAGGACTTTATTCATAGCTGTAACCAAAAATCTTAAGTGTGTCTTTGGTTACAGAAGGCAATCTTGGAAACAGCATGAGTTTGGGGATTTTTCATGGGTTGGAATCAAAATTCTACCACTTACTGGACAACTTAATCACGCTCTGAATAGGTTCTCTCATTAATAGTGGGTCAATTATGTCATATTCATATTCTTTTTCTCAAAAAGCACAAAAATATATAGTTGAAACAAATGAGCGATAATAAAGGGAAAAAGATAATTGGCTACTATGAGCATTTGTGATTCTTGGGCAATTTAGAATCTGAGTTCCTTTGCTACATTTAGGAAATCTCCTTCTTATGAAACAAAGTCCTCTATTAAAATACAGAATGTTAGATATTCACTTTCCTGACCTCTCTAGCAATAAGGCTAATTGACTCATCATACGTACTTATCTGAACATTTGAGTTAATACGATATTGATGCAAAGAATTGTACAGTCCAGAATCCTTTCTGCAGAGGCTGGCATCAGCAGGCCCAGCTATTCCAAGTTGCAGAAGCATGAAGGCGACCATTCCAATGGCTGGGCCATTGTCCAATGTCAATGGAATAAGCTCCGGTGTCCATTCCCAGTAGCATCAACAGTAGTGTCTGTGCCAGGGTGTCACTGTAACATAATTTACAGCATTGTTCCTTTGCTACATATGTATCCATCTTAGTTCTGTGCCTCTCCTAGAGATTCTGAGAGCTGCCTGATAACCTTCGCATACATTTCTGCTTGTGTTCATTGGAGTTGTTTTCTGTTACTTGAACTAATAGCTCTGATTGATGCAACAGTTGATCATACATCCAGATATCCCGAGAAGCCTTGACAAATGATGTGGAGATAAATAGTAATTTATTTTTAAGCAAAGATTTCTATACTTCACAAGAGTCAGCCAAATCTAATTGATGACTGCACTTAGGAGGAGAAACAATGGGCATTTATTTCGTATTGCATCAGAGAGATAACTACTGAATCTAAATGTACAATATCACTTTTAAAGAAATAAGTTAGCTTGAGGGAAAGAGTGTCTGTTGCTTCATGTTTGTGTGGATTGTACAAGACAAAATGCCCCAAACAATATGGCATTGTTATTACTGAAGAATAATAACAGATCCAGGGCCAAGTTTGTAGGAGACTGTCAGGAAATGCTTTTTGACTTGACTCTATAAAGCACATTAAAAAGAAATATCTTATATATATTCCTGGTGTCTCACTTCCTGCACAAGAAGGCTGATATTTTTGATGATCTTAGAAGAGAAACTAGAAAGGCATGTAGTTGGAGCTCTCCGATGATGGTGAGCTATCTCCATTGCACAAGAAGATGTGGGCAGGAAGAGACTTGGTCAAAAGAAATTTAAAGGGTACTGAGAGTTTAGAAACAAGAATCCATACATCTCTCTTAATTTGAGCTTTTTTAAAAAGTATAATTTATTTTTATTTTTTATTTTTATTTTTATTTTTACCTCAGATCCGATGAAAATGATGGTTGGGGTTCTCACTCATTTTGTTCAGATTTCCAAGGAATGCATTGTGAGGAGGTCATCATTGATTAATTTATTGATTATATTGTTACAATAGTTCCAATTTTTCCCCTTTACTTCCCTCCACCCAGCACCCCCCTCCCCCAGCAATACCCCTCTAAGTCCGTGCCCATGGTTCATACATACAAGCTCTCCCGCTTCACCTTTTCATATATTCTTCTTCTTTTTTTTAATTAATAAATAAATAAATAATCAATTATTATAACAATAAAAAATAGCAATCCCTCCCTCTCGGGTGTTAAGACACTTTGTAATCTAATAAAGGACAATGGGCGAAGGTCTCGAGCTCCTCTAGCTGCTTCAAGCTAGACATGGTTGTCGTCCTACCTACCCTTGGGTCCAGATATCCCTAATAAGAGTGGGGTTGTGGAGGGGAGGGTTGCCTTCCCACATGGGGAAGGATCGTGCAGACTCCAGGTCAGTTGGCTGTCCCTGGACAATGCGTGCTTGGTTTAACAGGCTGGCATCCTTGTTGTAATCTGGGGGCAACAGATTTGGCAAAAGGGTTAAAAGATATCATTCAATCCATAACCACTAGATGACAAAAGGCAGGAATTAATTTTTCAATGTTCCATATTAGGAGAAAAAAAAAGGGGGGGGCTTCTTTGGAGGAAGGTGTGCCAGACACATCTCATCTGTCCAAAACCCTTTTGCCCATTATATTTAGTTTGGACTGAGGGAAATATTTTAGGTTTCCCCCCACTTAGACCTCTGGGCCCTTTCGGTCCAAGCCATTAGGGTAGAAAAGAGAAATCAGTTTTAAAGTGAATCCCACAGACCACCCCATTCTTCACCAACCCAGCCCCTTAGTTCAGACAAACCGTTGAGTCTCAGGAGGCAGTGCTGCAGACAGGATTAAGTGAGGCCTATACATACAGACAATCACTCAGATAATGAGATCATAGGCTTATGCCCTTTGAAAACTGAAAACACATGTTAATTTATGTAGCATAACCCACAAACAAGTCTCTAAATCTGTAAGACTGTCTTATTGGAAAGACATCCAGTTGCAAGGCATTTGACATTCTTCTTGCCTGTAACTTAAATATCTTTGATGATACCACAGATATAGTTTAACTTTCAAGTGAAAACATATTTTAAATGAAAAGAGACTTCAAAGACGGTTAGCTGCACTGCTTTATAGTCTACCACTGATCATTGTGATTTTCCTTGAACAATGATTTTTCTCCCTAAGGTTACCCTCCTTGTCATTAAAGGGACTGCATTAAGTCCATTTTTAATTTATCCTGTTCATTTGCATAAACACAACAAGAGCAGGAAATGATCACTTATGAGCTTTAGTTCTGCTTTGCTGAAACTTACCCAAGGAACATTTAGGGTGACCTTCAGTCTGTCCTTCAGGGCACAGGAGCTGAGCCACATACCTGGCATTCAGCCTTGCCTGTACACACCTGTCTTTTCCAAGTCCTTCTGGTTTTCCACTGTGCCTTAAGGTCCCTTCTAGCCATCTTTCAGGAAAAACAACCTTCATTCCTTCTCTGGAAAGATTGCTGTGGACCACACAACCCACCATGGTACTAGGCCTTTTATTTCGTGGGCTTTTATTACCTTCAAAATTTATTCCCAGTTCCTCAAGGATTTTTGGTAACAACCAGAGCCCAAGAATGTCTCCTTTAGGCATGACATTCCGGTCAACATCTTGGTAAAAAAAAAAAAAAAACAACAACAACAAAAAAAACTCTATTAACAACTGGTCTTATTAGTTTTATGCAAATAAACTTATGTCATTACTTGCTTCTTTAGAATGCCAAACTCTGGAGGGATCAGATAGGGAGAAAAATATACAGTGTGAAGGAAAAATTTTGTCCTATTATTCACTGAACTGGCATTTCCATTCTTCATATTTTTATTTTTCCCCCACTAAGAATTTTTTTGTTTGTTTTTCCATTACAGTTGTCTCACTTTTTCCCCCCCTCTTGCTTCCCTGCAGCCTGTCCCCTCCTTCTCCAACATTTAGTCCCCATTCAGTTGTCCATGTCCTTGGGTCATTTATACATGTTCTTTGACTAAACCCTTCTCCTTCTTACCCCTTCTCTTCCTCCTGCCTTCCCCCTTGTTACTGTTACTCTACTCCTTGTTTACATACCTCTGGTTCAATTTTGCTCATTTGTTTGTGTTGTTCATTAGTTTCCTGTAATAGGTGACAGCATAAGGTATTTTTCTTTTGTTGCCTGGCTTATTTCACTAAGCACAATTCTCTCTAGTTCCATCCATGTGCTTTCAAGATACATATACTAACTCCTTTGCTGGTAGAAAAAAATTCAATCACTACCAGTCTTGTGCTTCAGAGCCTTCTCATTAAATTTATTTAACTTTCTACTTGACCCTTCCTCTGATATTTGCTTCTTTTTCTGGAGGTTCTCTGAGATTGTTTGGTTTGCCTCGTATTCCAAGAATCAAATGTACTTTTTGGATATCATATCAAACATTGTTTTCTTTTGCTGAACACTACGTGATTTATGATTTAAAATGACATAGCCTCAGGCACTATTTCCTTTTCCTTTAGGACTTCTGACTTCCTCTATCTGACTAGCTCTGTCTAGCTAGGCTATTTCCTGGAATGAATCCAACAACTCATGTCCCATCTCTCTAAAGGGTACAAGGAGAGAACCAGATTCCATTTTTATTAGTGACAAGGTTTCAGCAGCAAGAAACACAATCTCCAACTAAGACAGGCCTGAAAAAATAAGCACTATATCACTCAATAAGAAATGTGTATTAGAAAGTTTCAGTCTCACACAGTCACTTAACAATAACATGAATGACCCAGAGACATCACATGTTTTCACAATGTGGAAAGAAGATTTGAAGTGTTCCTCTTCACAGTCCCAATATCTCAGACATGTCTCCAGGCTTCAGCTCCTCACAGGACAATACCCCAAATAAGAAGGCAAGGGGCAGAGGTATAATGGGCTTCTCTTTGTATGGAAGGGACACTTTCTAGGAATCTCCTAAGAAGATCCCCCTTTATTTCACTGTATGCCCCTTCCTATCCAGAAAAATTAGTAGTAAATATCCTGGGGTAGATCCCTATCCCCCAAACAAAAACTTTACTTATTTAGCGAGAAAGAAAATGTTAATTACACCTTTTGTATAGGTAGCCAATGATGGTTATCATCAAGGTTGAGAGAAGCAACTTCTTCTCACACAGCCTCAGATTTAATATCAGAAGTTTAAAACCGTAATTCAGATTTCAGTAAACAGGTTAGGTTTGTTGTGAGTAATGCATCAAATGTAGCATTCAGTCCTGAAGTGGAGCCCTTTCATATCTGTGATGAATGAATGTCTGCTTCTGTTTCCTGTTTTCACATGTGAGGCATGATGTCAGGCAGGGGTGATCGCAGCAGTGGTGGAGTTGAGATAGCCACATGAAGGAGACGAATCACACTAGTGCATTTTTCTGCAGGATTTTGGCTCGCAGCAGGTGAAGGATGATAACTGCTTGTGGAGACAGATGAGTCAAAGGCAGAATTAAACCTTGCTTTGTATGAGCCATTCTGCCATAAAGAGCCTGTGGAGACCTGGCCCATGGTGATAACTTTCGAGAAGAAGGAAGAAGGATTGAGTTGAAAATTATTCTGACTGCACCAAAGAAAATACTGGTGACTTGCTGGCACATCTGCTAAAATAGAAGGAGTTAGGATAGATATTTAAAACATAATTTATAACAGGGCAGAAAGGCTTCCATCAATATCAGCTATATAACAAAGATTGTAATTAATTACCAGCGTTAATCTGGTAGGTTTGACCAAAACAATCCCCACACACTAGAATCTTCTGTGATTTTTTTATTCTTTCACCATATTATCTGCTCCAGAAAACAGTCTTGAACTTAAATCATAACCTTATTTTATCTTAAATAAATGCATTTGAAAAGTATCAATATAAAATGATAGCAATGTCAGTAGCAATCAATTTTTGGGAGGATAAAAGTAGCAGTAGCAATTAAATATAAAAGATTCTTATACTGACATTTTATTCTCTTGACTGGAGGAAATAGCTAATAATAATATTGATTATTTCTTTTTAACCTTGTGCTAAGGACTTTACCTCTGGTGTATTATCTTTAATGGTTATATGAACCCTGTCTCCAAAATAGCTCAACAGGGCTATTCAACTAGTGAGAAATGAAGCTTGTCCTCCAATCCTAGGCCTGTCTTACTGCTAATAGGCCGCTTTGGAGAAATCTGTGTGTCCCGCAATCCCTTTTCTACTTTGGGACAGTAACAGATCGAGATTTTCTTCTCAGGGTGCCAAGCCTAAGAAAGAAGAATGGAAGAGACCTACAAAGAATTACTGCTCCTGTCTTGAATGAAGGGCACAGAAAGGAGTGGGCATAAGGCTGATAAAATCTTGTCTTCATAGCAAGTATATAAGTTAAAATTCTCCAATGGAAAAAAAAAAGCCAGAAAACAAATGGAACTTACTGGAGATTAAATATATTTATTTTAAAGATTCGGCTTACACAATTACAGGAGCTGTCAAGTTTGAAATCTGCAGGGTAGGCTGAACAACCAAGGAAAAGTTAATGTTGCAACTTGAGTCTAAAAGGAGTCTGGAGGCAGAATTTCTCCTTCAGGAACTTGCAGGATTTTTTTTCTAAAGGCCTTTAGTAATCTACTTTACTCAAAGTCAGCTGATTTAAATGTTGATCATATCTAAAAATACCTTTACAGTAACATCAAGACTAGTGTTTCCCCAGAATTTGGTACTTGGGTACCGTGATCTATCCACATTGACAAATAAAATTATCCATCAAACAGGGAAGTGGCAGATGAAAATGCTACACAGAGCATTGAGGAAAAAACAAACAACAAAAAAACAAAAACATAAACAGAGATGTTAAAGTATTATCTAGTATTTTTTATTGCTACTAAATCTTTATGTTGGGAACCTTCACAATGCTCATACTTGACAATTATATACTGACCCATGGACATGGACAACGGAATGGGGATTGAATGTGGGTTGGGTAAGGGGGAGCAATGGGGGAAAACATGGGCAACTGTAATAGAAAAACAATAAAAAAACAATTGTGTACAATTGTATCACTTTCCCTCAGTCAATATAATATACAAAAACATTTAATTGTTAAGTGAATCATTTAAGATTTTTCTAAAGATATTATACCTGCCATGCAAATCAAGCACTGGGTTAAAAAGGAGAAATGACAGTGTCTTTGTCCCCAACAGGCTCACAAGTTTTTGAGAAGAGCAGGAAAACAGAATGCTTGCTTAAGGAATGGTTACATTTTTTCACTATTAGTTTCAGTGTCAACATCATGGTTATTATACTTAGTAAAGCTGGATTAAGTCATCCTTGTCTGACAGGCTGATGAAAGTGAGCTCTGTAACTCCAAGAATATTTTCTTTTCATGATTTCCCAGCACAAATAAGAATGTTAACAAAAGTTTTGAGACCAGTAATGACAGCCTGCTGAAAATACAATCCATGGGCATTAGAATAAAAGCACTATAAGCTGTAATAAGAAAATATTGACAATGAAAATTGTTATCCTTAGGTATTTACATTAAACTTTCAAATATCCAAACACCACATAGGCAATAAGCAACAATACGAAAAGACTCTTGCTCAGACAGACTCAGAATCAGTGAGAGAACAGATACTACGTTGGCCCTACCACCTTTGACCTTGAGAAAGCTACTTAAACTGCAGAGGCTAATCCAGTTTTTCTGGTAATAATATTAATTGGTTTTTACAGTTGTAAACATTCATTGTGATTGCACATGTGAACGTGCTGAGCAGCATCTGAGAGTAGTGTGCCCTTAGTAAGGATGGTTTCCTTAGATTAAAAACGTAGGAGAACACAGGAGAATAGTTCATCAGTCTGGTTTTATGAGACTGCTTGTTATATTTTGTATCATTTATATCCTTTAGTTTGGTATATAAATTGCTAAGGTGATGTGAAATAAAATGCTGTCTATTGCCCACATACATCAGTGCAGCTGGCGCGCACACCTCCTGGTGAAATATGACATTCAATTCTACCTTATGGGGCATCATTGCTAGAGATTACTACAACTATTTCTTGCTCTCGCTTAAAGGTGTCTCAAATTATCCAAAAGGCAAAGTACATTTAAAGTATACTGCTTTGTACGGGAATGACTAACAGGCTTATAAGAGAAGTTGTTGAAAATACCAGACTGTAAAGGTGAAGGGAGCAAGCAAACATGAATTGGGAGCCTGACCTTTACTCTACACATTCTCTGACTATTCCATTTCTCCAGCTAGCACACTTGCAAAGAAGACATTTGTGTCCATATGCAATGTGATTGAAGAACACGGTGTCCTCTGAAGCTATTTAATGATGGATATGTTTTTAATGACTTTTGGTTCACTCTGGAAAGAAAGACTCAGATTTTGACAAATGTTTCTTGGAACACCATACACGAATAAAGAGAGGGTATCACACTTGGGGCTTTTGAGCTTAGATCACAAAACTTCAGAGATGGATGAGCTCTATTAGACTAAGCCCCCCCCCCCCTTTTTTAAGAGGCAATAATTGAAATTCAAAGAATTTGACGTCAAATTGTTATCAGAGAGAGGGCTTACTGTTCTTTTAATTACTTATTAATTATAAAATAATGGTTTTGGGCTTGAAAAAATTGTGAAAATAATTTGTTTTGGAGAGTACAAAGTGTTAGGAAAGTATAAAATAAAGTATGTGTTTTTCTCAAATAAGTTAACATTATTGTGCATTCCCATATGGTTTTTTGTCAAAAACCTCCTACATTTAAGAAATAAACTTCTCTTTTATCTTATGATATTAATGTTGGTAATATTGATAAAGAAAAAGTTAAATTTAATTTATATTTTTGAGTCCCTGGATTACAAGCCTTCTGAGTTAAACTATCATTAAAATACCTTTTACTTATTGTAGTGTAAATAGATATTTTTAAAATCAGGTATTCATTTTATGTATATGACTTGTTACAATAATTATAAAATATTTGAATTATGAAATCATTTAACGTACATAAAGTAAGTTACATATGTCACTTAAAGATGTAAAGTAACATAAATATATAGTTATGCATAACTGCTATGTATGATAATAATATAAACACTCTTGAGAACACTATCTGACTCCAAGTTGTTGTTTGCTTTCCTGAGGTTTTACCTTTGGATACATATGCCTCCTTTTCTTCATTTCGCTTTCATCCCTGTCTTGGTTTCTGTGCATTAGATAAAACAGCCACCTCTCTCAGTCTTGAAGGAGAGGCCGTGTGTAGGAGATGAAACTTGCTGTTCAACCCTGCCCTAGCTTTGGCTGTACCTCAAACCTTCGTGATGGTCAGAGACACCAATTTTATTTGTAATGGCTCCCAGTAGGTGAGGGTGTCCCATAACCCTGCTTTGTGTCCCAAAGGAGAAGATCTCACTCAGCATCCAGATTCAGGTTTATCAGAAACCAGCCCGGCAGGCAGCAGCTTTTAAAATACGCAAATGTATACATACAGTCTTATGGGACCACAAGCCTAAGCCCTCATAGCCACCAGTGCCAGGTGATGGAGAGGTGCGCAGTTTGCAAAAACCGTAGCAGCAGCATAAAACACCTGTAAAAGCTCTTTTTGGCCAGATGGAGGTGCTCAGAAGCTGGCAGAGACGGGAAGAAGGCGCAAAGGTGGCACCCACCCCTCTCTGCCCCGGAGAGCCCCCGAGCAGTCTCCCAAATATGTGTCAAATGAGACTCTTGCTATCAGACCAACACTCCAATAACCAAAGGAGCGTCTCCCATACCCCACCCCACACGCCTGGGTGGGCCATTGTTCTGGGCCTGGGAGCGATGAGCCCAAGCCCCTGAGCCTTTCCTTGTTTTGTGGGTCTTCTCCACACGAGCCCGAGTGGTTTTCAAAGCTAGATATTTGGAGAGCGTGTTTCTCCGGCGCAGATTTTAAAAGTTGAGGATGCCTGCTGTGGGATTCGAACCTGTGGCTCCTCAGGGAAAAGCTCTGGGTTTTGAGTTCCTCTTCAGAAGAATCACTAAGGGTGAGGTGGGCAGGGTTGTTCTGGGAGGAGTGTGTCTCAGCCTCTCCTACCTGCTTCCATGTGGGCCTTCTCCACTTTGCAGGAAGTGTAGGCATTGCTCAGCCAGTTTTCAGGTTTTTTTCAGAAGTTATTCTACATGTAACTATAGATTCTGTGTACCATTGGGAGAAGGCAAGTCCGGGATCCTCTAACATTCCCATCTTGAACCATAAGTTTTTTCTCTTAAGAAATAATATTCTTCCAATATCTCTCTTGATCCTGTCTCATCCTCCAGACTCCCTGATTTATGAAGCAGCCATTATCTTGAATTTTGCTTTTTAATTTTTTATAATTTTGTAGCCTGTTTAAAACAGATTTATTGCTCACATATGTCCATGAAAACAGATTATCTTTTAATGTTATTTGTTTTTAAGTGTTTTAGAAATGGTTCTGTATAGTATATTTATCTGTGTCCTGCTTTACTTAGTTAACATTATCCAACAATGTGTTAAGATTACTTCTCATGTGTGTGTTATGTGATAATCAAATGGAAGTTGCCCACAGCAACTCTCATGCTATATTTTCTAGCTTTAAAATATATATAAATGATATTTTTCTACCTAAGGTAAATAAAAGTATATTAAAGGATTTATTGTTTTGATTCCCAATTTCTCTGTTCATGATCTATTTTGTAGCCTGAAATTCATAATTGTAAATGTGAATTTTGATTCCAAAGATAGCATCTCTTTTTTTCTCAGACCCAACTGTAGAATAATGTCATAATTTACCTCCGAGATATTTTGAAAAGTAATTGTGACTATAACCTAAGAGCAAAACTAATAATACTAGGGAATTAGAACTTGAAATGAAAAGGCATGAATGTCTGTGGGAGGCAGGGAAGGATAGACTCCAGGCAGAAGATTTTAAAGATAACATCCAAAATGAAGATATTTTATTTAGTTTCTGTAATTTGTGTCAATAATTTTATTTCTTTCAATTTTCAGAATAATTTTATTTTATTGCATGCATATTGAATTGGGACAATTTCTAAATAAATTACTATAAAATATATCTTCAGCCATATAATATAAAAAATAGAGACATTTATTTGAGAAGATACAAGATATAAGAAACATTGTACATAGGACAATGACATCATAGTTTCCTTCAAAGTAGGCACTTGGGCACCCACACAATTCTCCCAATTGCCATCAGCTGCCCATTGAATTTTCCTGAATCTCACTGATGGTCTGAAATATCTTTTGTTTCAAATGTGATTTTAGTTTTGGGTTTTGGGAAAAGCCAGAAGTCGTAGGGTGCCAAATCTGGTCTGTAGGGGGCTGAGTTACTTGGGTGATTTGATTTTCTCACAAAAAATTCTGCACAAGACATAATTCATGAGCAAGCACATTGTTGTGATGAAGCTGCCAATCACCAGTTGCCCATAACTGAGGACTTCTGAATCATCTGAATAGTTTCCACAGAAGAATGTTCAAGTTTAATGCAAAATTTGATGCAGATTTGTTGCTCTACTCACTCAGTCATTTTGAATGCGATGGCCACACAGTGCACATGCTCTCTCAACAGTGTCTATTGCCCCCATTGACTAGTACAGTGAAGTCGTCATTGTTCAATCATGCACATTCTAGTCCACTTTCCTTGGCTGCCAACTTACATTGATGTCATGCCAACTGTTCTCATTTTGCATTAATAGTCACTAATATCCTCTCCCTTTTTGTTTGCATAATGCTACACTAACTGAATTTGATTCCTATTTTTGTGGTTCTAACTAGTCCATAAGGACACACTCAATATTATGATTGCCTTTTAGGGGCCAAACATTCTTTTTAAATCAGGGAATTAACAAAAATGAAGAACACAGATGAGTAATTGACTGGCACTGTCAAAAACTAGGCAGATGCTGCTTTAGCTGGATTTCACTGGGCCTAGACTTTTTTATCCATAGTTTCCTTAAAAATAAAAGGCAATACTGTATAATTAGGTCTTCATCCCTGGAACATCAGCATGACAGGCAAGCTATTAATTTGGAATTCCTTAAAACTGTATTCTTGAATATATGTTTTATAAACAAGAGTTTTCTCTGTTGGGGGACGCAGAGGCATGTTCTTCAATAAATGGAAGCCTGCTCATGGCAGAACTGAAACCACTCTTTTCTTGCCCTGAATAATTCAGCTCAGACTCCAAAATTGAATACTAACAACTAATTTTTAAATGTTACAATTAACCAGGATGGCCCTCTTTTGATTTTCCTAATTACGTTAAAGCCTTTTAAAGATCCTGTTTAAATATAATTTCATTATTGTTAAGTGTACTGTGAAGAGCAAACACATGCAAGTTTGAATGACTGAACTGTGCTTTTACCTTGTAGTTTCCTATTCAGAGTTCTCATAATTTTCTTAACACTTTCCCTTTTACTGGACATTGAATCATCTTAAACATGTGCTCTTTCTACCACCACAGACTGCCTTCTGCATTTTAAAAAATGTGCTACTGACCACACACCAAATGAACTGCAGATAAAAAGGAGACATTCTCTATTGAAAGTTTGCCAATAAAAGGCCAGTGAAGTTGGAGGACTAATCATTTACGATCCAATATTAAGGGTAATTCTATAACATAAATCTTATTCACAGAGCCAGGTCAATACAGGGTTTAACAGGACAAAGTCATCACCTTTATAGCCAATCAGGTCAGCTCAGACTATGAGAGCATGATAAAGAAGATGGTTTCCATTCTGAGGCCAGCAAGTGTTTATAAGATTCCAGATATTAAAGAAACCCTCAAAAAGAGGACTGCAGTTTTGAAAAGGATTCCAAATAAACTTCTTGTCTGACCTACTTCTCCAAGTAACAATACTTCTTTTTAAGATCTATTTTTAAATGCTAACTATTCATAGTACCACCATCATCAACCAGTATTGCAAACATCATGGTAAGATGATACCATTTTTAAGGTCTTAATATGTGCCAACCAATACACTACTCACCTCTCATATTCTATTTTTTCCTAATATTCAGAAATAATTTAATAGTAGATAGTAGAATTTCAAACTTTACAGGACAAGAAACACAATCAGACTGTTTACATCACGTAAATGACTTTGCATCATTCTGGGTTTATCTCAAGTGGTACCTACTTAGGTTCAAAAAAGACCCATTGTTGTGCAGATACAATTGTATTGCCTCATATACTGCTTTTCAAATTTCCTGTCATCTGCTCCATATACATCAATGTCTATCATCATTTTTATTCACGGCAATTTCAATTTTATTACATTATTTTTGTTAAACTGTTTTCTGTCTACTTTTTCCCATAAGAATATAAGCTTTTCGAAGGCAGAGAATATGTTTGAATTATTGCTGTCTGTGCAGCGATTAGAAGAGTGTTTGGAATATAATTGGCATTCAGGAAATATTTATTGAATGAATGAGCAAAAGATTATCTTGAATGATAATCTGGTAAGTGGCAGAGCCAGGATACAAGCAAACTCAGGTTTTTAGTAGCCAAAGATTACATTTTCTTTCATCTTCTTTCTACTATATTTCATATTTCATAGCCTCTTAGTTTAGAATTAGCAGGTTTTACATATCATGATGTCAAATTTCCTAGTTACTGAAGAATTTTGTCTTATTAGAATAAACCCAACCCTCCAGGTGTGAAAGGTTTGCTGCCAGCATTAATGTCTATTTACAGCCACATCATCTGGGTGGATTTTACTCCTGGAAGGGAATGTATGCCCTCTTCGAGTGCCGCTAGATTGTAACCAAGATGAGACAATGCTGGATTCACTGAGAGGATATGAGAATCCCCATCAGCACATCAACCACAATAATTCTTGAACCCTCCAGGTTTGGAGCTGAGTTCAGCTACTAGGAAGTATAACATTAAATAAAAAATTTAAAAGCACTCTTGTGTGCTTTTTTTAGTTATAACATCACTATCAACTGAAAGTATCATGTTGTTGTAAAAACAGATAATAAAAGTGTGGGTTGCATTAAAATATACTCTGTTTCTAGATATCAGGATATTTTGAACTTACTACAGCTTGCAGAAACCATTCAATTTACAAATATTTATTGAACATCTACTAGGTACTTTTACAATACTAGAATCAATGTGCACTTGAAAATGTCACATGTCAAACATAATGGTAATTAATATAATACATTTATCAAACTGTGAAAGCAAGTGACATTTAATTTTCTGTACAATCTGAAAATACAATGTTCACCAAACAATCTTTACTAATGTTGTGTTTCCCTTATGGATTTTATTAATTCTTAAGGGAAAGTATCACTTATGGCTGACACGGTACTTTTGTGTGGTTATTTATCCTATAACAATATCCATAGGACTTACCAAAGTTCCTCTGGCTTTGATTTGCTGGTTTAGAAGTTCTTCACTTATTCAAAAAGTAGAATTTAAATCTGATTGCCCATATTCTAGGCTCAGGCTATACATTTATGTCATCACTACTTATTCAATAGGTCTTTTGTTTATAGAATGGACTACAGAATCTTGATAAAGTTTTGTAAGTTTTCGTGATCTCTAAGGATTGACTTCTTATTATCCTATTTCATATGCTCTTGTTAACTGTGTTCCCTGTGGTCTTGAATTGTAACATCATCATTAATCCAGCTATTTGGGCTTGACCACAACTCTTTGTTGTTTTTACTTCTACCTCTCTAATAATCTCCATATTAAAAAAGTAATTTAAAATTTATCTCAAGTCCTATTCTTCATTTGCATCCTGAATGCTCAATCCATCTTTCTAGAACTGTTTCGAGGCAACACATCCGAGATCCTTCATGACCTGGGTCTCACCTCATATTATAGTCTTCTCTTTTGGCACTTTCTTGTGATTCCTTCAAGATACAGTCCCCTCCCCAAATCTGGCTTAACCACAGTTTGTGCTTTTCTTTACTTGATATTCATTTCCCATGTCCGTAACTCCATTGATATATTTTGTTTTTGTTGCTCCAGTTGATGACTTCTTATTCTTGCCTAAGGCCAGGCAGCCTGGTGTAGATGCCATCCTTTTCTATATTAAGCTGCTTTGTGGCAAACTGGGTACTCATTTATTGCCATAGTAATAGTAATGATTTTCTTTTCCTTTAACCTCTTTTGTGATAAAAGCAGTGTGCTTTCTTTCACTGTGACTCTATAATACTTAGAAGAGGGACTTGTTCATATATTATACTCAGTAAATGTCACATGAGTGAAGTAGATTCCAACAACAACGTCTTGAACTAGACGTTCTCTCCAAGTAATTAAATATGTGAATAAGTTTAATGTAACAGCTATTACAAAAAAAGCAACAAATGCATGTTCTAATTTTCTAAAAATAACATCCTTTTCTTATTTTTTATTTGTGTGCCAGAGTGAAAATATTTATTCGGGGGAAGGTTTTACTACAGAAGTATCTGTTTTAAACAATCTTAAAACCTAACTTTAGATTACCCTGTAACTTACTTAAAGGCAAGTTCTTAAAAGTGCTTACACTCAGGTGCAAGATGTTATTTAAAAATCTCTGTGATAAATATGTGAAGGGAAAATTTAGTTCCAGGAAGGTAATATGAATCAGATCAATGGATAGAATCACACTATATGCCATAAGAATTTTATGAGCTTAAATTTACATTTCAAATGTGCAAAGTAATGTAAAATTGTAAATTGGCAAAGCGCTCCAGATAAAATACCAAAGAAACCTGGAACAATTTTGAGCTCCAAGAATATTATGAATTTATATTTCCTTGTTTATATGCATATATTGCACCAGAGAACTGTAATTGTTTTGACTTCCCAGTCCACATAACCTAGGCAAATGATCTTTGAATATTGAGGCTAGAGGGAGTAGCCGCTCGGGCATACCTTTAAATCCGCGGCAAACCTGTGTTCTTTCACTTAAAAATTTGATTATGTCACTCTTGATTACACTCATTAAATACTTCTTAAGATATCATTGAAAAGTCCTTAGTTGTTATGGGAAACTTTTCAAAAAGTAGTTCTTATCACCTAAAATCACATCCTGGCCCTCAATACTTCACGTGTTATGCTTCACCTACACTCTATTCCTGTTCAGCACTATACCCCCCCAACCTACATATTCACTCAATAGCTTATCTCTTATCTAATCCAATGCAACCATAACGTAAAGCTTAACAGGTCAAAGGGAATGCCTCTTCACTTAACACACTCTTGTTTAGAATGATAAAGGAGAATTAGTGGACTTGGTTATCAGATACACAAAAATTAGTTTCATATTTCAAAATTGGCCATGAGAAACTTAGTGGGAAGGATGAGACTGAAGTCTTTAATTGATATTGTTTTCTGGGCTTACATATGTATTTTCCAAGATTTCTCAAAATTAACCTTTTCAGCTTATCATGACTGCTCTATATGCAAATTGCATGTTGACATGTGTGTATCACTGGTGAAATATATATGACATACATTTACTTGATTCATGAAAACCTATTACATTTTACTTTAAAGATGCAGATTTCTCCCCTGAAATTTGACATTATGAGGTTTCTGGGTCCCAAGTTTATACTGATAGGTTTAAGGATTCCATTCCAAACACAAGTCAGTTCTGCCTTTATTTGGCTACCTCTAACCTGCTGGGTTAGGACCTCAGCTGTCTAGTTTACATACTAATTTTATCCAGCCCAGCAAAGCTCATTCATGGATCTTCTTCTAAATATGAGGCATGTATGCAATGAACCAGCATCAATCAGTCATTTTGTCATTAACCCAAACAAGTGTCCTCAGCTTTGGGTACTAATTTTCAGGCTGGCAACTATCATGAGACAAAGGTACTTTCAACTGTGATCTCTGGGAGTGATTGCAGAAACTAAGGTCCTGCAAATGTCTACTTAATCACAGCAGAAAGGGCATTTGGGAATTTTCTCACCATCTACAATCTCATTTGACAAAAACTGTTGCTTAGCACATCTTGTATTGCAAAGAGTCAGAAGAAAAAAGTTAATAATAAGATATACTGTTAAAATCAATAAAATATCAAACATCCCACCACTATGAATTAAAAATCCTATAAATCAGACAATGTTTTTACTTGACTTTGTTTACAAGAAGAAGCAACTTTCTTAAGCTGAGGCAATAACAATATTAGAATTTGTCTGTGACTTTAAGCTGTAGATATGGGAAAATCCAAAAGAAAATGGCTTAAAGAATCTATGAAATTAACTAGCTAAAATAACTTTCAAATTTAGAAGTATGGTGACTATCAGCATCAGTCTGATCCAGGACTTTCAACTTGTATTATTCAAGGACCCAGTGTAACATCACTCTGCCTTCTCCAAGTGCCAGTTCATTTTATTCCCATTGATAACTAACACCTGCTCCAGGGGAAAAAATGCTTCTCTTTTTAGATTCAGAGAGACTGCAGGAATCTGTTCCGCAAATGTTACATAAAAATCCATGGCTTCAACCACTATTGAAAAGTTTGGGTGGCCTCAGCTGAGTCCGTCCTTGTGGGTATTGATTGGCATGACAGAAACCCTAACTTGAAACACTAACAATAGCAAAGGAGATGGGACTTTGTTGATTGGGAAGGGCCACCAAGTTTCAATCCCTGTAGCTAGAGCTATGTTCAATCTTACCAATCAGGTTTGCTATAAAATGAGCGAAGGTAGATGAGTGGAAGTTCGCCATATTCACATATGGTAAATGATGGGCAAATTCTTTTTGTTGAATTAATAAATTAATTGATTAAATTAAAGGGTGTTCTAGGCTTGCCTTTGGTAGTATATTAGGCGGACACTTCATTATACAACTGGTACATCCTTATCATTCAAAGGAACATAGCAACTTCCTTATACAGTTATTATGAGAATTGGAAAAGATAATACATGTAAAACTTCTTTACCAAATGAAATAAGATATTTTTGAAATAATTTTCTGAAGTATCCTGACCCCATTATGTGAAATAATTTGCAGTGCAGTAAAGCTTTAAATTTAAACATTCCCATATCAGATAATCTTACATTTTAATGAGAGAACATTTAAACCTGAGCACTTGAAAGCCAATGCAATAAATTAATACAAAATATATGAAAATTTTAAGAGGAAACTCTCTCCCTAAGTGCATCAAAAATTTAAGACATTATATCTTTGTGACAATAACTGCACTGTTGATTAGAAATAAATAATTGTGAAGAAGCACATAATGATCAAATACATAATTTCTTTAGAAAAATATATTTATAGAAACTTGTATAAAATGAGTCCACATGCTGTTTTAAATGTTCAATTATATCTTTTTTTGAGGGGGTAGATGAGTTAACTTTCTTTAATTTCTAAATTCCAGATCTTGACAAAAAGATGGAGGAAAATTCTAGAAAGACTATTTCAGAGGACAGGCAAATCATGATCATAAATTACTTTTTCTTTGAGAAGTGTCTATTCAGGTCCTTTGTCCACTTCTTAATCATCTTGTTTGTCTTCCTGGTGTTGAGTTGTATTAGTTCTTTGTATATTTTGGAGATTAAACCCTTATCGGATGTATCATTGGCAAAAATGTTTCCCCATACAGTTGGTTCCCTATTTGTTTTGCTGACAGTTTCTTTAGCTGTGCAGAAGTTTTCTAATTTGAGATAGTCCTGTTTGTTTATTTTCTCCTTTGTTTTCAATGCCCTAGGAGATATATCAGGCAAAATATTGCTACATGAGATATCTGAGCTTTTACTGCCTGTGCTTTCTTCTACGATTTTTATGATTTTGTGGCTTACATTTAAGCCTATTATCTATTTTGAGTTTATTCTTTTATGTGGTGTAAGTCGGTAGCCTAGTTTCATATTTTTTGCATGCACTCGTACAGTTTTCCCACCACCACTTATTGAAGACATTATCTTTGCTCCATTGTGTGCTCTTGCCTCCTTTGTCAAATATCAATTTATCATAAAAGTATGGGTTTATTCCTGGGCTCTCTGTTCTGTTCCATTGATCTACATGTCTTTCCATATGACACTACTAAGTTTTTTTTTTTTTATTACAATGGCCTTATAGTATAAACTGATATCAGGAGTTGTGATATCTTCAGTTTTGTTCTTTCACAAGATTGCTTAAGATATTTGGGGTCTTTTTAGATTCCATATGAAATTTTGGAATATTTTTTCTAGTGCTGTGAAATATGCCATAGAAATTTTAATTAGGATTGCATTGAATGTATAGATTGCTTTGGGTAGTATGGACATAGAAATGAACTAACAGAGAAGTGCAAATTAAAACCACAATGAAATATCACCTCACACTGGTCAGAATGGTCACCATCAATAAATGAACAAACAACAGGTGCTGGCAAGGATGCAGAAAAAAGGAAACCCCAGTGCATTGTTGGTGGGAATGCAGACTGGTGCAGCCACTGTGGAAAACAGTACAAAGTTTAAAATTAAAAGTGGAATTCTCTTTTGACCCAGCAATTCCACTTCTGGGAATATATACTAAGACTCCTGAAACATCAAAACAAAAAATATATGCATCCCTCTGTTCATAGAAGCACTACTTACAATAGCCAAGATTTGAAAATAGCTTTAGTGCCCATTAGTAGATGAGTGGATAAAAATATGGAACATTTACACAATGGCATGCTATGCAACAGTAAAAAAGAAGAAAATCTTACTTTTCTTGACACTATGGAAGAACCTGGAGAATATTATGCTAAGCAAAATAAGCCTGTCAGTGAAAGACTAATACCACATGATCTCACTTATATGTGGCATCTAATGAACATAATAAACTAATGAACAAAGTAGAAACAGAAGCATATATAAATAGAACAGACCGATGGTGCCTGGGTGGGGGGTAAGGGGGAACTGGATGACAGATGGTAAAAGGATTAATCAAAGAACACTCATGCATAACCCATGGACATAGATAATGATATGGAGATTGAATTATAAAGGGGAGAGTGTGAGGGTGGGTGGAGGTAGGGAAAGGGAGAAAAACAAAAACAACTATAATGGCATAAACAATTTAAAAAATTACCTTTTATTTAATCAGTTTAATCCTCAACTGGAGAGACATATCACAGAAAGTAGATGGGATTTACCTCACATACACTACATATACACATACACTATATATATATATATATATGAGTTAAATAATAAATCTGATCTTCAGCAAGTAAATAAACCTTTTATCTTATAAGAATTAGGTTTTAGTTCATCTGCCCTTTTAGAATTTATTTTTAAAATATGGATAAGTTTGCAGGGCATATGAATCATGAATCTTGATTATTTAGAACACATAGGCAATTTATTAGCTTGCTTACCCAGGCAGATTTTCTTAAAGTTAAATGTAAAGTCATTGAATCATTAAGAAAAGATCTGAACCCCAGCCTATCTGCTGCTAGTTTGAATTATGCAATTTTCTACTTAGTGCATGTCTGTTCTCTGACCTGAAAATGAGAAATTGTAACTTGTTGGGTTGCCATAACATACATAATAAATCTCCTAATTTGGATCTGGATATTATAGACACTTACATAAATAGTAAAATTTTATGTTAGGTGTTTTTTCTTTTAAATACAGGTAACAGAGGATTATTTTGCTAAATGGTCAGAATTTTCTTTTAAAGGAAGACAAAAGAGAAAAACCAAGGTAGTTTTCTTTAGTATGTGGAAAACCAATTCTACATGTTTTGAATTTCTATATGCATCAGGACTCTGCAGTTATGGGAGATTTGAAAAGTTCTAAGAAAACAAACCTCTTCCTTTGAGGAGCTCACAGTTAAATCATAAGCTAGAATTTTCTTTTTAATATAACACTCTAATTCAAGACATCATTGTCATAAGGTATTGGGTTAGGAAGATTAATTTTGACTTAACTATTTGATACAAAAATTTTCTTCATAAAACTTAACCAGGTAGTTGGTGGATATTTGTGATTGAAACACACTGTACTAAATAGTTACATCTGATTTACAGAAAAATCAATATAGGAGGGTCTATGTGTTCTAAAAAGATATAAAATTTTCAGTCATCTTATGTTTCATAGGTTTTTTTTTTTGTGTGTGTGTGTGTGTGGTATCTTTGACTGCATGTCCTTTTCAAAGGGGGGAAAACATTAAAACACAGAAGATGATTTTTAAGTCTGGTGAATCCTAGAACAATTCAAGTCTCTCTTACATTATAATAAATTATCAGAGCTAATTGTGTTTTAAGGATTCCCCATGTAGAGATGTAGCATCTTATGCTAGTGTTATCATGAATTTCAAGTTGTTGTACAATGTTCAGTGAAGTTGCAATGCTCCTATGATATTCCAAATCTATAAAATGTTGATTTTTTTCTGGAGCAAAATATTATGAGTTTAAGATAAAAGTGTGCTTTTAAATGAAATCAAGTACCTCTCAAAAAACTAGGTTATAATTGTAGTGCTGTACATTACCAGAACATTTGGGATTTACATGTTTTCTACATTTTACCATGAGGTGAATTTCTATGATTTATGTTTATTAAACCTTTTAATTCCTTTACTCTCAGTCAGATATGGCTCTGGAAAGGAGATTAATATTAATAAAATTGATATTATACACTGATATAATAGGGAAATATTACCATGTTTTCCTCATGAAAGTTTTGTAGAAATTAGATGAGTCTTTACATTTAAGTAAGGTCTTTTAGTTCAGTGATTGTGATCTTTTGAGCTCCAAGAACTCTGCAGAAGCTTACCCTGAATTAGGTGGAGAGTGACCCAGTATGCCAAAATTTATTATTATTATTATTATTATTATTAGTAGTAGTAGTAGTAGTAGCAATAGTAGTATTTTGTACTTTACCATTTGTGCCATCCCAGTATCATTAAATTTTTCACCAATAATTTATTCCAAAAGTTTAAAGTTTTGTTTACTATATTTGCTCATATAAATCTCAGAATGTATCTATGAATGATATGAGAGATCTAATTTTACATTATATTCTATGTTAACAGGTAATTTTACTAGTATTATTTACTAGAATGCACCCTTTCCTGCTGATTTGTAATACTAGCACCTCATATACAGCTTTCCTTACATGGACAGGTATTCCTCTGGGCTCCCTTTTCAATTTCATCATTTAATTTCTCTATGTTTATGCCTACACCACATCATTAAGAAAAAACACAGTTTACATTCACTACCATTATGTAGCAGTTTCCGATGCACAGTAAAGTGGCCAGAAAACCATGCATTTTACAGAGCGGTCCCCTGCTGCCCCAAGCACCCAGAATCAGCCTGGAGGCAGAAGAAGTGAGGGTAAAAGATGGACAGGAATCATCTTTTCAACAGGAAGGTTTATAAGAAACAGGTAAACAGATTTAGGATTGGCTAGTTTGAATGTCAGGGGGCTCTTAGTTGCCTGGTACTTTGCCTTTGGTACAGGGAAATAGTGCCCAGAGTCCAACAGTCTGATGAAGTATGTAGTTGAAGTTGGCTCTGGAGTGGTTGGTTTGCATGTGAAAGGACTGCTCACTGGTGTCTTTTCCTATCTCTAGGAGTTGGATAGCCTTGGGAGGGCAATCTCTCCAGTCTGCAAGTCTCCAAATGTCAAAGCATCAGAAATATAGAAAATAAAAAGGCATGGTTGAATCTTCATCTTTTTTCTCTAACCACAGAGGTCCCATCCAGGGAGCAAATGGTATTAATAATTATATGTTCAAAAACAATCTATGTATTTTCAAATATATATATATATATATATATATATGTGTGTGTGTGTGTGTGTGTGTGTGTGTGTGTGTGTGTGTGTGCGCGTGCATTTTTTTTTTGCATTAAGAATTGCATATTTAATCTTCTACTGTAATGTAGTTTGCTTTCAGTTAACAATATACATAGGGCATTTTTGATATCAGGGCACTTAATTTTTTTTATTTACTGGTTCTGCAAAATTTTGTTGTATTGATATACCAGGAGTTAGTTGACCATTCTTTTTTGCAGAAGAACATCTAGTTTGTGTCAGTCTTCTGATTTCACAAAAAAAAAACTGCAATGAATATGCTTATGTGTAATTAACACATTCATGATTATTTATAGAAATAGAGAAAATGCTAAGTTAAAACATCATGCATTTAGAATTATGATGCAGTATATATTGACACATTTTTCTCCATAGAAATTGCACCAATTTATAGTACCACCAATAATGTTTGAGGAAGCCTGTTTTCCACAGTCTCAAAGACACTGGTGAAGTATTTATCATGTTTTTAAATCTTGAGATAATTCATGTGTTATGTGTATATATGAGGCATGTATAAGTATATGTATAACACATATATACACACATTAATATAGTGATATATTTGATGACATATTTATTAGGGTATTTAGAGTTATGCTTAAAATATTTGTCTATAATAATCCTTGCTCATATTATCTGCCTATGGTTTTTATATCAATGCTGGACTAGTTTTATAAAACAGTTTTGGGAAACTTCCCTTTGTTTACATTCTGTGAATATATAATAAGGATTATATGAATCTTCAATATACGTTAGCACTTACTTCAAAATTATTGTGGCTTGTTTCTTTAATATGTAAGTCAGGATTCATGACTCTCACCTATGATTTTGATCTACTTTTTTTTATTTTGGAATTCTGTGTGTTGTTTAACTTTAAGAAGTTTTAATGATGTTGAAAGTAAAACTTTAGAATTACCTGAGTAGTCCATTTATTTAATTTACAAATTAAAAAATAAATAGTGCCTAAATTAGAAAAATAACTTGCTTAAGGATGAATTAATTGTTATTCTCTTAATAAACAAACCCACAAACCCTCAATTGTCCACCCACGTACGCGCGCACACACAAATCGCCACTAAAGCTATTCTAGTGGCACTGTGTGTAAACCACTAAGCATATTCAGCACATTTGCCTTGAAATCTTTTTTTATTCATTTTCCTTCTGTTAATTTTACTGGTCTGTGGGAGATAGCAGATGCACCTAGCTCTGTCAGAAATGTTTTGCAGATACCAAAGAACACGTGTCACACACAAGCTTATTCTTGCTAACAACACATTAAAATTAGGCTTGTAACCTCTCTCCAGCTAGCTTTGGTCACTGACCTTATCCCATTGCATTGGGTCTGGAGGAGAAATTCTCTCGCTATGGGCTGTGTTCCTCTTTTCACTCCATCTTGTTTCTAAGCTTGGGATTTTCATTTAGTTTTTAAGTGAGGAAATAAAGCTTCTTTTACAGATGGCTAAGAACAGAAATGGCTGTCATCCTTTACGTTAACACTCCCCTTTCTTAGTAAGTTGGCCTTCTCTTGAGTGCAGGGTCATTGATGTAATAATAGTTTAGCCCAACAGTATTTTTACAGAGCTTCCAAAATATTTTATACAATACCAAACAACAATTTTTCCCCAGCCACCAAGTTACACAAACTAAAAGAAAAAAATCTTCTTAATGAAAAAAAATTAAAATACAAACATTTTTACTCCTGATATGTTCAGAGATAGCATGGTGCCTTAATTATGTGAATTATTATAATTTTGATCACTTTTGGTTCTATTTTTTTACAGGTAAAGAAATGAGACTCCTAGAGGTTTACAGGGGCACCATTTAATGAAAGGTTGAATTATTTGACCTGCTAGCAGGCATCCTTCTGAATTCACCACAGTTGGCATTATTATTATTGAGCTTTTCCCCAACAGTAAGAAAGCAAGGTGCTTGGCTCCATTTAGAGTCAAATATCAGCTGAGATTCTTCCCTTTTCTGACAGTCCCATCATGAATATTTCCTCTATACAACAAGAGAAGCTGAAAGAATAATGAGGATACATCACAGATGATTAAGCTGGACATTTGAATACCTTTGTTTCTCAAGATTCATTCCAGAACATGGTACTATATTTATGGAAAGTTAATAGATACAAATTCATATTTAGTGTGGTATGTCATAGTTTATTTTTTGATGCTGAAATTATTTTCTCTAAACAATATGAATTCAGGAAAATCTAAAAAAGAAAACACTGTCTTTGGAATTTCAGTAGGCTAATGTGTGGTTAAAGAGTGAGTTAATTGTGCAAAGATGTAAGAATTCTTTAAATAATGCATTTCTAGTGTGGGAATTAAAAAAGAGAGAGAGTTAAAACAGTGACAGTGAAATCCGCTCACTTAGTTTGACTTAAAAAGTTGAGTTTCAAAATCACTTGGCAAACGAATAATGCCTTTTTTGGGACATTTTCCCACTCACAATCATTTTCAGATGCCAAATTTCAAGGGCTGTTTGCAGGCTCCATTTAGGGGACAAGTACAATATACCCAAATTGGTTAATTGCACCCATTAATACTCATCAAATATAATTATATTATCATACACAAAAGAGAAAACTGATAATGTGTGCTCATTCTGTTCTCCTCAGACCTAGTATCCTGGAAATGACATTATTGCTATTTTAATAAGTGTCCATTAGAAGAATTATTCCCCATTTCTAGTAGCACAAAGTTTTCCTTTTGCAAAGTGTACAAATAAGAGGAAACATTTGGCTCCAACTCCAATACCAAGGGATACCACTTCAGTGACTTTTAACAATGAAGAGTTGGCTACACTAGAAGGAGTAAGAATATCTTAAGCTATTCAGACCCAATGAGCCATGAAGTCAAATGTGGTGCGACTTTTCTCCTAGATTACAAAATGTCTGTCTTTCTTTTCTTTTCTTTTTTTTCTTTTAGTTTCTTTCAAAAGTTGTCCTCATTTGATAAATACATTTGTAAATTATTTAACAGTTCAAAGAAGTTAAAGGAAATATTTACAATGATGCATAATTTATTATTTGAACTATGCATGTATCGTAACATAATATATTTTCTTTGAACTGAAAGACAGTTTTATAATTGTCGAGTCCAAATCCCTTCCTTTAAAAAAACAGAAACTGAGGTTTGGAGATAGAAAGGGACTTGCCCATAGAATCCTGTTCCCTGACTGTATAAGTGCTTTAATTTCCTCTAGAACTCTGCTATGCAGTTCATATACCTAGAGTGTACCCTGTCACTCCCCCCATTGCTTTATAATAGAGAGCATTTCAAATGTCTTTTTAGCAAAAGGTTTCCATAACTCCCTTTTATTTATAGGAAGATATGATCCCTCCTTCCTCTATATTCCCATACCCGTTGTTCTTTAACCTTCAAGATCTAAGATCAATTCATTTTTAGTATTGTTAACCATTTGTGTTAACTATTTTTTCCACCTTCTTTGGGTGTAAGTTCCTTGAGGGTAAGCAATTATTTTATTTATTTCACATATTCTCTATTACACCCAATAGAGAATCTTACATTACAATGAATGCATACATTTACAAGATTTTAAATTTGCAGTTATTTTTAAAAATCAGATCCCTAGACTCTGACTCTCAAAACAATGCACAGTTTTCTCCTACTATGTTGCATAGTAGGAAATACTATGAGAAAAGTTAAACAGGCAGTGAAGACATTGATCATGACTACTGCAATAAAGGAGAGAGACTGAGCTCAACTCTGCCCTAAAACAAAAGGCAAGATAGTTTCTAAGCATTTAAAAGAGCAAGTGAAAAAGTAGAATATTAGTGAGTATTTTGGTAAATGTGATTAGGTCATCTGTATTTGTTAACTCCTATGGAGACTGGGGGATAGCAGTGCTTTCTTTTCTTTTCTTTCTTTCTTTCTTTTTTTTTTTTTTTTTTTTTGATGATTACAGTTCAAAGAAGAACTCCCAAATCAGGCTGAAGAAGCTATGTTGGTGAGCATCTAGTATGTTATATTTACTGTGATAGTGTATCATTTACAGTGTAAGTAATACAAAACTCATGTCAAAATGGCTTAATTAATAAGGACATTTTAGTATTATCTATAACCAAAAGTTTTAAGACAGTGTGTTTCCAAAGTTGGTTAACTGAGAAGCTTAAGGATGTTGCTAAAGATGGTTTATTTCCAACATCCTAGTCTGGTATGCTGCTCATGCTGGCTAAGTCCTCCTTGTGGTAACAAAATATAGCAAAATTAAAACTAAATATTCTCACAATGACAACAGTATATGTCAGATAAAAAGAGTGTCTTGTCTTAATCAGCTTCTTAGGACAGATCCTCTTACATTTCATTAGCTAGAATTTCATCATATGCTCCTTCCTTATCTGAACTTAGAAGGATGCATTATAATCTCTTGATTAGTTTAGCCTAATAAGGATGTACTCCTGAATTCCTTGAGGAAAGAGTAGATTTTAAAGTAAAAAAAAAATTGTTTTGTAAGAAAAAGTAAATTATTATTGAGAAAACAAACAACAGTATCAGGGGAAGACACCAAAAAAAGATATTAAGAGCTAAAACTTCTTTATTATAATATTCACTTTTTAAAACTATGTAATAATTGGCCTAGGATAATATAGAATCCTACAAATAACATTAAAACATACCCTCTTCCTAAATTTATCAGTCTTTTCAAACATATATCCAGTAATAATCTGATTTCTACATGTGATTATGACAAACTAGGCAATTAAGACTAACTTAGCTACACTCCTCAGTAACCACTTACCTTTTTTTCTATGCCTTGTCTTTATAATTTTGCTATGCATATATGCATCTATGTATAGAATACACACTTATTTTGCATGTATTAAGTTTTATGTAAATGGAATATTATGTAACATGTATTTTTGCTGTCACCATTATTTTCTCAAATATATTCTCAGACAGTTTAACCATGTTGATACAATAGAGGGTGGGGCAAAATAGGTTTACAATTGTTTGCATGGAAAATAATACAATAATTAATGAATAATAATACCAAAATACACTCTGTGTTTCACACATTCACAACTGTAATCCTATTTTTGTCCTGCCTTGTGTAGCCATATATATGTGGTTAAACCGTCAGGAATTAATTTTTGTGGATTGGACCTATAAAGATAACAATATTTTTACAATATGGATAACTAATTTTCTCAGACAATTTATTAAATAAGCTTTAATAAACATTTATTTTCCCATAATACATATAATGTTTCTATAACATATAACATTCCTGTATATTATACCCAAATATATGAGTGTTTTTCTGGACTTACTGTTGCACTGATTCTGCATTTAGCTCAAAGACAGTATTATACTCTCAATTCATATAGCTCTAGAGTAATTTTTGATATTTGGAAACAGTCCATTTACATTTTTTCAAAATTATTTTAAATATTAATAGACCATCACTTCTCTATATAATATTTAGTTTATTTTTGTCAAATTTTAATGAAAAAACCTCCTGTAATTATTATTAAAATTACAATGAATTTAAAGTTATTGGAGGACAATTAATATTAATAAAATTGTTGAGATCACCCCCTCAATTGGAAGATAGATAATTAGATCTTCTGTAATGTCACTCACTAACTGATAGTTTACATATTTCTACAAATACTTCAGCCATATTTTATATATATTTCTAAGGATCTTATGTGTTCTATTGTTATTATAAACAACACATTTTTATATATATTTTAAATTTTTTGCTGATATAAACTATACAGTTGATTTTTATGTTGATTTCAAATCTAGCAATCTGCAGAAATGATTATTTCTAATAATTTTCCTATTTATTTTATTGGTTTTCCTATGTAGGCTATCATCATAATTTCTCAAACTATTTACAGTTTACTTTCTAACAAAGTTTTATATATTTTTGTTTTTCTTTTATATTATTGCTTTTGTTACATCTTTGGTTCAATGTTAAGCAGGATTGGTGATACTGGGTTTTCTCTTTATGCTCCTGATCTCAAAATGAAGTTTGACTTTGGAGTCTGGATAGTTTTTGTCAAGTATATTTAACAAGTTAATTCTATAAATATGAATATTTATTTCTGAAACAAAGAAAGAGTGAAAATTAACAAACTAAACTTTATAGTTCAATAAG
This sequence comes from Furipterus horrens, assembly GCF_987537825.1. NCBI lineage: Eukaryota > Metazoa > Chordata > Mammalia > Chiroptera > Furipteridae > Furipterus > Furipterus horrens. The sequence continues at coordinate 28,073,289 of NW_028327172.1, read as the reverse complement.
TAAAAAATAAGCAAAAATATAGAAGAAATAAAGTAATTAAGACATTTTATTTAAAATGTATTAAAAATCAGTCTCACTCAGGATCTCTCATAAAATTAAGTCAGTGATAAAATTTTAGTTATCTGAAGACTTGAGTAGGGCTGAAGGATCGATTCTAAAGACTCATTCAGATAACTGTTGGAAGAAGACCTCAAATTCTTGCTTGTGGCTGGTGGGGGGTTTGAGTTTGTTTCCATGTGAACCTGTCCATCTGCACAACATGGCAGGTGATTCCCCCATAGTGAATAATTCAAGAGAGAACAAGCCAGAAACTGTATTGCATTTTATGACAGTCTCAAAAATCACACACAACACTTCTGTCATATTCTATTTGTTATGAATGACTCATTCCGTCCAACCTCCATGCAAGGGAAAGGTATGAAATCCACTTTCTGAAGGAAAAACGGCCCAATAATTTGTGTATGTATTTTATAACTATGGAAGCAATTTTTATAACACTTGTATGGATATAAATTTATCACTGATGACTACTTAGGAAGAGTTATTTAATATTTCTTAGGGGAAACTTTTTTTTTCCTTACTAAACTTCAAGGCTCAGACAAATTATTTTTCTCACTTTTTCTGAGTTGTATTTTGTTAGTTCACCCTTTTCTTTGAGACTTTCAACAATGAAGCTGTATGAGAAGATGCCACCTCCAAATCTCTTTTAAGTCCGAGGTCATCATTCATTATCTCTATGTAGCCATTAACATTGAAGCCATTTTATCAATAAGACTGCCACATGGGCTTAGGTCACCAATGCACTCTTGCCCTGTGTTGTACCCTCTGTTTTGATTTTAACCTCAGGGGACTTCTCTTGCTTTTTTTGAGAATACAACCATAAACTTAGAAACATATTTACTGTATATTATCCTGAATTTCTAGGCTTATTGTTTTAAGAGGCATTACACAGTAATCACTCTACTCTGCTTTTAGAAATGGAAGTCTTTGAAGAGAGATTTATGGTGCAGACATGCACCAAACTGCAATTGGAGTACTCAGTAGAGTGCTCTTTAATAAGCTTTTGGCTACCTCTCGGGTAGTAATTTTCACTGACCAATTCCATCTGTCCATCTTTCCAAGATTACCTCTCTCTTCTATTAATTCTTTTCCCATAAGTGATGCATCTAACTCTTTTGCTGGCTTCACACTTTCTGAAGTTGGCTGATAAGCCATTGTAATCCCAGCTTTTATTCACAAAATATTTCCAGTTGTCTTTTTTACCAAGCTTTGCTCCCTCTTAAGAGTAATTCTGCTAAATGCTATAAATATAGTTGCCTTTATAGAAGTTTATGAATTTTAGCTATCAATTTACCTTTATAGTTATCTTTCTAACAATGTATTAACTATTTAGTCATCATTTAGCAAAATAATTTTAATTCATCAATATTTACTAAATTCTTAATATTCACAAAGCACTAAGTTAGGCAGTGGAGAAAAACATGAAAATCCAGCTCTGTTTTTACAGAACTAAAATTATAAACATTAAAGAAACTGCTGGTAACACAATGTAGTATGCTAAATGTGTGCATAAAGTGTCTTTGGGATAATAATGAGAGGAGAGAACATTTTCATTTAAATTGGAGTGGAACAGAGAGAATAAAGAATGCTTTACAGAGACAGACTTTGAGTTGGGCACCAAACTATTTTAAAGGAATTCTTTAGTTGAAACTGTGAGCTGGTATTGGGGAGGAGGGAAGTGTGAGAAGGGGTGCAAAGAAAAAGACAATGAAAAGACAGACAGAGAGAGGGAGCCTCTGGAAGATAAATAAGAGCAAGGATATGGCAACAAGAGAGCTTGAGGAACATTCAGGCAATAACATATTTTTATTTTATTTTATAGGGGAGCTTAAGTATGGTTTTTATTTTAAGTTATGCATTAAAAGGGGAAAATACAAAATTATATTCTCCATAATTTTTATTTTTCATGTGAGGTCACAGGGATGGAAAATTAGCCTCAAAAAAGACAATATTATGTATGGACACACACAAATACATAGAAGGTCTCTCCATAAAGTATCCAGCCACATGCTATGACAAATAGAGACATTTATTGGAGAAGATATGAGATATAAGAAACATTGTACATGAGACAGTGATGCTTCAATCCCCTTCAAAGTGGGCACTTTGGGACCTCACAGAGTTCTAATCTCCATCAGCTATCCAGTCTTATTTTTATGCATCTCTTTGATGGTTTAGAATATCTTCACTTTCAAATGTGATTTTAGTTTTGGGAAAAGCCAGAAGTTTCAGGGTGCCAAATCTGGGCTGCAGGGTAGATGAGCCAACTGGGTAATTTATTTTTTGCCCCAAAACTCTGCACAAGATGTGATCCACGAGTGGCCATATTTTTCATGATGAAGCTGCCAATCACCAGTTGCCCATAGCTGCGACCTTCTGAATCATCCAAAGAGCTTCTGTGAAAGAATGTTCAAGCTAAATGCAAAATTTGATGCAGAGTTGTTGTTCTACTCACTCAGTCATTTTGAATGCAACGACCACATAGTACAGCACGCATGCTCACTCAACAGCATCTACCACCCCCACTGACTAGTACAGTGAAGTCATCATTGTTCATGCATGTACATTCCAGTCCACTCTACTTGGCTGCCATGTTACATTGATGTCACCCAAACCCTTCTCATTATGTTAATGGCTGGGCTTTTTTCTGGACAGACCATTTTATTTATATATAAATGGAATATTGTTCAACAATAAAAAATAATGAAATATTGTCCTTTTTTTTAGTTTCTTTTTTCTCATTTTTTTCTTTTTAATTTTTTTTTACCATTTAGTGCCCTTACACTCTCCTCCCCCCAATAATCACCACACTGTTGTCTATATCCATGAGTCTTTTTTTCTTTTAGTTCAACCCTTCTTCACTCCATTACTGTCATTCTGTCACTATGAGTCTGTTTCTATATTGCTTGTTAGTTCAGTTTGATCATTATAGTCTACATATGAGTGAAATTGTATGGTATTTGTATTTCTCTGACTCGCTTATTTCACTTAGCATAATGTTCTCCAGGTGCTTCCATGCTGTCACAAAGGGTAAAGTTTTCTCCTCTTTTACCATCTAGTATTATTCCATTATGTAAATGTCCTATAGCTGTTTTATTCACTAATCTACTTACGGACACTTAGTTATTTCCATATCTTGGCTATTGTAAATAATGCTGCAATGAACATAGGGGTGCTTATGTCCTTTCAAATTAATGTTTGGGTTCCTTCAGATATAATCCCAGAAATGGGATCACTGAGTCAAAAGGCATATCCATTTTTAATTTTTTGAGGTTATCTCCATACTGTTTTCTACAGTGGCAGCACCAATCTGCATTCCTACCAACAGTGCAAAAGGGTTCTACTTTCTCCACATCCTCATCAGCACTTGTTTGTTGATTTATGGGTGATAGCCATTCTGACAGGAGTAAGATGGTATCTCACTGTGATTTTAATTTGCATTTCTCTAATTATTAGTGATGTTCAGCATCTTTTCATATGTCTATTGGCCATCTGTGTGTCCTCTTTTGAGAAGTATCTATTCAAGTCCTTGCTTATTTTTTATTGTATTGTTTATTTTTTTGGTGTTGAGTTTTGTGAGTTCTTTATAAATTTTGGACATTAACCCCATATTAGATCTATCAGTGAATATGTTCTCCCATTCTGTGGGTTATTTTTTTACTTTGTTGATGGTTTACTTTGCTGTGCAAAAGCTTTTTAGTTTGATGTATCTCATTTGTTTATTTTTTCTTTTGTGTCCCTGGTCTTGGGAGACATATCGGATAAAATATTGCTACCAGCAATTTCCAAGATTTTGCTGCCATGTTTTCTTCTACAATTTTTATGGTTTCAGGTCTAATATTTAAGTATTTGATCCATTTTGAATTTATTCTTGTACATGGTGTAAGAAGGTGGCCTAGTTTAGGGTCCACGCTGGTTGTACATGAGAATGACGCAGAATGGTAGACAAGGTTGAAATTTTATTGGGCTTTGCAGAGCATGATGTAGACATAACACTTTATCCCATGGGCATGGAGTTAAACAAGGAAGTGCCTGATTCCTGACAAAATGAGACTGTCCATGGTAAAGTCTTCAAATGCTAAAATGTTCAGAACCTTTGGTAAATAAATAAATGGAATCTTCCCAGGTTTATTCTGACCAATGGATTTGATTCAGAACAAGTATTTCTGCATTTTTCTGTTTGTTTTTTTTTCTCTTTTCTTTTCTTTCTTTTGTGTATGTGTGTGTGGCTAATTGACTATTGTTGTTTGTATATCTGAACTACTTTTCACGAGCACTAACTGCTGTTATTTAACTTTTTTGAGTCTTTTTTATATCCATGTGTTATTTAAAAATACTAGAGAGAAGAGGGATAAAATTATATTTCCTTGACATGGTTATTGTGAGTCTAAGATGACAACATGTGAAAGAACAAGTCAGATGTTGGCACTGCATAATTTTAAAGCTACTCTTAATATAAAGTAAGTGTTTGATGAATAGTTTACTTAAATTCTCATGAATTTGACTCCAAAACTATTGTTTTTAACCCTGGGTCCTTATATTCACCCTCCAGGGCCATGCTTGACATTTCTGTGAAAACATTGCTCCTCATGTGAGTTATTTTAGGCTGGATCCACATATTCCAAGAGAAAATAATTCTTTCAGATGAATTTGACATTGAATCACATCAATCAAAGTTATTTTAGTAAACACCTGTGGGAACTTCTGCCAAAAACAACTTATGGATTTATATTAGTCATGTTTATGTTCTGTGAGCTTGTGTTCCCTGGCCTTTGTTTATTAGATCAAGCAAAGACACCTGACTTTAGCTTGGTCAATAAGATTTTCTCTTTAGATAAAATAAACTAAGAGATAATTAAGAAAGGGAATTGTGAGTTGAGACACTCAAGAAAAACTCTTAGAAAGATCTATAAACTCATGAAAAACCTATGACTAGTGCCTCCAGATATGTTTTGCTTTTCCTCACCCTGAGTTCTAGTTGTTCATATTTACTTACAGTGCATAATATCCAATTTACAGAAATTTTATTTTTTATTAAAGAAATTCAAGAAAGATCTAGACATCTGACTGCAAATCTGAAGACACCCGAATCTCTCTCAGCAAGGTTATTGATCATTTACTGTCTTGTGGGTTTTCTAAATTTGAGATTAAGTATATAAAATATAATGCTTTAAACACATATCACTCTGTCAAATAATGAATTCCTATAAGACATAAAGTTTAATATAGAAAAATGTCCTCAGCATGATTTCTCTGAGGATTATTTTTTCTCTTAATTCTATTTGTTTTAGACTTAGCGAAGCTTGAGTTAACTAAGTGAAGAAGAAAATGTTCAATTGATAAGAGTTTTTTGACTATATACATTTCCCTAAACCATATAATGCTCATGTCTTAAGCAACAATAAATCACATTTTATACTTAAAGTTGGGTTGTTCTAGAGATTGAAAAGAAGTGAGAAACAGGATCTCACTAGGACCATACTCAAACAATAACAACTTGAACCCTGAAACTCAAACCAACATGGTTACAGTTTCTTTTTCACTTACTAAAGCTAAAACTTGCGTTAGACACTTAAATTCCCAGTACTTCAATTTGTTCACCTTACATTAAGAACAAGACAAGGTACTTGGGCAGATGCTTTTTTCACTGTTGTATCTTTAGCACTTAGAACAATATCATTTGTATAAGGTCTCAATAATATTGAATGAATAAATAAACTACCTTATGTTTGGCTTTAGGTTTGAATTAAACAATGTGTGTAAAAACTATCGTCTATTGGTAAAGTTATCTTCAAGGAAAGAAAAAACCTACAAATTGATAAAACAAAGTAACAGCAAAAGGTGAGAAACATTATAATTGGTTAAAATCAAAACCGTTACCTAGATAGCAATAAATCTTTGTGAAGAGCTGTAGGGATTTTTGGAAACAGCTTCTAAAACAAAACGCTGCTTCTAAATCTGTTTTCTCTGAATGTTGCCTTTGTTCTATTACACAAAATTATCCATGAAATAAGAGAGCTGCCTGCCTAATCCCAGGCTCATAGCCTTATAGCTGCATGATCAGAGAAGAGAAAGGCTTTTCTCTCCCACTTCCAATTAATAAAAAAGGCTGGCGAAGAGTACTGATTGAAATAGAGAGGTTCATCCCTATTATCTTGGGGAAAACGTTCTTTGCAAAAAACAAACAAAAAAATGGCCATTAAAATCGTTTAAAACAATGTTTTTTACATATAAATGTTTAATACATGTTAGGTAATATTACTATTGTTTATTGTTAGGAGTGGGAGTAGTCTGAATTGGCATTCAGAAAATGTAAAATTTAATCTCAGCTCTCAAATTAAAAAGGTGACTTCTGGTAAATTAATTTTTCCCTCTGTTCCTCAAATTATGTATAGTATAAATAACAAAACTAGCTCACTGGGTTTTTTCCTAGTAAAATAAGATAAATTGTGGTCATAGTGCCTATCACGGTGCTAGGTCCAGGGTAGATAGTGAATAAATGTCAGTTCACTCCTTTGTTCTCTTTGTAAAATTGTAGTTTTCATCCTCAGTCAAACATTAGCAGTGAGACCTCAGCAACTCACTAAATATCTCTGTGTCTCAGCGTCCTCATCCATCACTCAACTGTCACCTATGATGACTAATTCCTTCCTGATAAAACTTGTTTGGAGGTGAAATGAAACAGTGTAAATTATAACGCATTGAGAAGATGCATTTACTATTTGGACATAAGAGGTTATTATAATAGATGAAAACATTTTTACCATTTCACTTTTAAAAAGCTAACAATAACTCAGCCACCAACTGGAAACAATAAACTAAAAAAAAAAAAAAAACATTAAAATGTTATATAACTTGATACTATCGGGTTATCACTCAGATTAACAACAGATTCCAATATTATTATATAAATGATTAATTTTGTAAAAATGAGTGGTTATCATAGCTAAAGCTATTTGGTGAAAAATAAAAATGACTAGAAATGAGTATATCTTAGAAAAAGCCCATGATGCTTCTTCTGCTAGATTTAGTAATATCTATCTTCTGAAACTAAGTGTTAGCAAGCTTTCAAATCTAGCTGAAGAACTTCATCTATTTCAAAGTTCTATTTACATGATAGATTCTTAACATCTTTCTTATTAAAATCTGGCAAATGCATCTTTGAAAAACTTTTACTCACTGCAAAGGTAGTCCTCCACAACCATATATTTCCTACCAGACACTGTTCTTCAGGCCATGAGTAGACTTCTGACTCAATCTGGACCATGAAGCCCAGATCCTGGGAGATTGAAACAAAAGGCAAGTGGTGTGTGAGGTAAGAATGAATGCAAAATGGCCGTAGAAGGACAGAGAAAAATAACAAAATTGTTTCCATCTCACCATATATATAAAGAACTGAGGGTAGCAACATTCCTCCATGTAGGATGAGGGTAATCTCTAGGAAAAAATAAATAAATTCAATGCACAGAAAGATCAGAGTGAAACACACACAGAAAGAACACTGTCTAGGTTGCATGTTGTGTTTAGATTTCTTGTTCTAAATCCTTCCAACAAAAGGCACCACTTCTACCTAATTTTTCGCATCTCTTGCTCCATCCTGTTACCATTATAGCTAAAGTTGGGTTCTACTTGTCATGAAATAATAATCATAATTATCAATTAAATGGCTTAAACATAGTTGATGTACATTTTTAAATCTTTACAAGTATATTTCATAATTTCTTCCACTTCCACTTTCACTTACTTTGTTTTTCTTTTTTCCTGGTTTTCTCTTAGTCTGTGTTGGTAATAGAAAAGTAGGTATTTTAGGTAGAGAATTAGGAGAATACTTTAGTTTCCTGTCCCCATACCCCTACCCACAGGACTCCCCCAATACATAATAGTTATAAAATCTTGTTTATATCTGAGAGTGACTATCAAATTACAATACATTAAAAACATTCATTTTTTGGAAGCAGTGAAAGATTGATGTTCATTGTTTGACAATACATATTTATTTATTATGAGTACAGAAGCATTATAGAAACTTCAGAGCTATGAAATATTTATATAGAAAGGCTTCTGACTCATAATTTTAAATAGCTGCTCCAACTATGTTTTGAGGGGCTTCTGACATTTGGAGTTTGTCATTATTTACTTCATTTAGAGGACAGATGTTAAAGGTGTTTACTGAAAGTTGCAGGAAGAGGTGCCTTTTCCTATAAGCAGGGATAATTCATGAACTGGTGTGGAATAGCTTCTCTTTTGACACAATATTTGTTGAAATTATCAATAATAAATCCTGGAACTCCTGGGTAAGATGTAGGATCTTCTTAAATGTGAACCTAAGGAGCATTCTTCAATAGGAATATTCATTCAACAGAGCTACTGTCCAAACCTGCTTAGAAAATTCTTTTTTTATTGTTTTATGGAATCATATATAAACAACACCTAACTGGATCCCCTGTATATTGGTTACTGTGATTTGGCTTACTTCTGGAAATTACTTTTATTTTATGGTACATTAAGATTGGCAGTATGTTTGGAAAAGAGCTAGAAAAATGTCTTTATCAAGAAATAGCCCTGACCAGTGTGGTCTATGCAAGATGTTGTAATAAATTTAGTCCTGTTTATTGGAATCTTAACAGCATAGATTTTACTACTTTGTTTCAGGGAAATGATTTTAATAAAGTAACAGGAGAATATATAATTTATTTGAACATATATTAAGTTTGAAAACAATATAGGTGTAGCCCAGAAAAGAGCAAGATACAGTCCCTGTTCTCCAGAAGAACAAAATGTATAGTCTATGGGACTGTCAAATTATCATTCTAAGTGTTATAACAAAAAACTATTTGATTTCAAATGTGAGAAAGATCACATCTGATAGAAAAATTGAGAGAGAAGAGCCAGAGAGGACATATTTGAAGAAGGACTGGTAATATCTAGTGAATTTGGCCATAGTGAGAGGGTTCATAAGAGAAAATAGGTTGCTCTTTGAAGTAGAATAAGCATGAGAAAAGAAGTAGTTATAGGAGAGGCTACAAAATGAAGCATTAGGCACAATAAGTCTAAAACAAGTAACCAAGGTGACTGGTCATGTTGAATGTCAGACTAAAGCTTTTGTGTATAATTTTATAGGCTATTTTGATTTCTTCGGTATTATTCCCTTTTGATTTGTTTGAAGATGGGGTAATCCAACATTACATGAATATATAATCACTTGTCTGGGATACTTAAACCAAGAGGGGATGGTGAAGCATTACCTAACACATAAAGCATATTACTTGATGTTGATTTAGGGGGAATAGAAGAATCAGGATGAGACAGTGGCAATTGCCTACACATCAGAAAATTAGTATTTGCCTAGAGGTGTAAATGGAAAGGAAAAGATCTGTTCTGGTGATACTATGAAGTTAGAGCCTTAGGTTTTGGCAAATGAGCGTATAGTAGGAACAGAGACAACACATGCATTCATGAGCATTCTCAGGAGACCATTAAAAGAAAACAAACATATGAAGCTCCTTCTATTATTTGCTACTATCATTAAAGATCTATTGCAATAATATGAATGAAAGTAAAGAAATTTGGGATCTAAATAGAATGCCAGGAGTAGTTATAATAATTCCATGTTTCACAAAGACTAGATGATTCATGATCCAGGGCTGTACTAGAGGTTAGGATGTCTTACAGTCCCTGCACAGCATCAGGAGTTTGTTGATATTTAATTAGGACTCTGTATTATTATTGCACAGACAGTATGTGACAACATGATTTGGTGCAGATTTGGTGGCTTTCTCATTGCAAAACAATTATCATCTCTCCAAGTCTGCACCCTGGATGCTAAGGGAGGGAATATAAAGGACCTATTTTGCACTCCTTCATGCTTGCTGCCACTCCTGTCACACGGGCCAGTGGTATTTGTTACAATAATTTTTGACTGAGGATAGTAAGTTTAAAAAAATGACTTAATTTAATTTCTTCACATTAAAGAGGTTTGGAGGGAAAATAACCTGGAATATGGGTCAAGGAAGCAGTATCCTTCTTAATGTAGCTTCCATTTCCAGGGTAGCAATAAAGCTGTAATGCTTCTGCCATCTGTTTACTTTCTGCATGTCAGAAGGGACCAAGAAAGGGGAACCTTCATAAGTAGAAGGAATTCTGTGCATGTCTTGTTTATTCATCACGTTGCTCGAAACTTAGTCACAATGCTAAGCTGTAAAATAAATGTAACCACTTCTCTGGGTAGCCATGTTCCCAGTTAAAAATTGGAGTATGTTTGCTAAAAAGGGAGGAAGGTCATGAGTATTGAGAGACAAATGGTGGCTCTGGCCCAATATCATGATACTCGTAGACTGACTGTCCTTGGGCTTTAATGACCAACGCTGTTCAAGCTGCTGTAATTGATGTAAGAGTTAAACCGCCTAGAGACCTGCCTAGGCTGCTTTCGTTCTAAAAAATACGGCTATGCAGTTTATCTTAGCGACCACAAGCAAAGCAGGCATCGTGATTGGTCTGCCCAGAACATGGAATTTGAGTAAAGAGCATATTTTGGGTATAGTCATCTTGGTAGTGACAGGAAATTGATGAGACCAATTTTATCCTCATTAAGTTTTTACTGATGGTGGGGCATAAATGTCAATAACGCTGTTTCTGCAGTCCAAATAAAATTATTGCAAACTGGGCTATAAAAAATATTATAATAGTATCTTGGAGTCCTCGCAGTCATAGTATCTTTCCCAAAGAGAACAGATGGCCTCTTAGAGTGTGCAGCTATCATGGAATTGTTCTTACTTTCATTCTAGCCAAAAGCTTTTTCTGCACTTTCACCTCTGAAATCATGCATAATGACAGCTCTACAATGACTTGCAAATGGTAAATGGTATTTGAATGAAGCCTTCGGTTTTGTTGTTTTCCAATGCAGACTTCTACTTCACAAATAATGTGACAGGGGTCAGGACCATGGCTCACCTGTTACCCCCAAAAGAGCAAAAAATGACGTTGGGTCTTCTAGAGGAGAGTTCAGAAGCAATTTGTCTTTTTTTTTTTTTTTTTAATTAAAGAGCTCCTGTCAGAGAGGCCAGATAATCAATGCAGCCTGAAGTGAGACATCAGCCCCTCCCACAAATTAAAATTGGAAACATCATCCTCATTAAGGGAGTTACATAGGATGCTCTACCCAGGAAGACAAAGGAGCACTTGGAAGGAAATTCAGGATATTTTGTTATGTCTTACACTCTGTTTCCTGGGACTTTGGACAATTACCTACCAATGGCAACATGGGAAAAGACATGGCTAAAAAGGGATCCTCCAACCTTTCCCTTGTCTGAGATACCTGGCCTTCTTCTGTTCATATTCATAAAAAGTCAACTATCTTCTGTGTCTCCAATGATATATTGGATTCAACAACTGTTTCCTTCTCTGTTTTCTGCATGAGATTTAGATTTAATGGAGAGGTCCAACAGCCAATACTAGTTTAACCTGAATGAGAAGTCCCTAATTAAATATTATCTTGTCATCATTTCAACCTTTCTTATAGTTATCTTCTTTATTCAACCTGGAAAGTGCCAAATGAAATTGGTCTAGTCTGACTTTTTATTCATTAATACTCAGCCATGACTAAGACAGAAAAATACTGTCTCTGTGTATTAAAATTCTCAATAGCCATTATGAAGACTCTATTTGTTTGGGGTTTACTCCATTGCAATCAACTATGAAGGATAAGGTTTATAGGTGGTGATTATAAGCCTGCCCCTTCTGAAGCCATATGCATACTTAGGAAGAAAGTGTAGAGACAAGAAAAAAAAAGATTGAAATTTATTATTCAGTTATTTTTTAAGTGCATCCTATGTTCAGGCTTTGAGCATCTGCAATTCAATAGACGTGTAAAGTCTGTACTACATTTACATATTAGTATTGGTAGCTACAAGAACTCTAAACTAGCAATAAAAAAGCACTGCTTTTAGGTTAAATTCTGCCATTGAATATGCTGTGACCTTGAGCAAACCTGCTGTCCACTTAGAGACCTACTTGTCTCATCCATGAAATAAGAACATTGAGCTGGATAAACCCATAAGTCTATTCTTCATCTAAAATTCAGTGATACTAGCCCCTTTGTGTAACATTATTTATTCATGTGCAAAATAAGAAAGTTTGCAGGGGTGACTTACTTCAGTGATGGTAAAAATATGTTTTTTAGAAATATTGAATGCTATATAAATGTGAAGCAGTTGCGGGCAGGTTTAGATATGTTTAATGCTTTGCTGTTAACTTTCATAAAAGAAGAACATCACTTGAGCATCTGTTATAGTTCTTGTTTTTTATTTATGTACATCGTGGGGAAAAATGAACCTGATTTATCAATCTGTTTTCTAAAACAGGTCCAAAGCATTTGGTTAGTTTTCATAGCAAAACATATTTAAAAATGCAAATGAAAACTGCTAAATTGTGTTGTTGTTGTTTTTAATTTTTTATTCATTTTTCCCCCATCTTTCTCTTTCTTTTTCTGCTACCTTTCTGAAAAGCTTTGTGGTAAAATCCAGTATCTTTTTGCTTTGTTGCAAGTGAGTTCCTTACTGTTCAGACACTGAATTTATCTCTTACTCCTGAATAATTTTTGCATCTTTCTGAGTTTACACCTGTACTTTTGGTGTCAATTGATTAGTGCTAATGGGGATTCTAAGCTGATCTTACAGGCAATAGTAAAATGTGCTGAAAATATATGTGAAAGTTGAGCTGCAGTAGCTGAAGAGTTTTTTGAAGTGTCTTTGCATTTTATTCTAATATCTATTTTTATTGAAAGTTATGTGGCTTATAGGGAAATAAGGAAAGTATAAAAATTGGCCTTTGGATTAATAGCCTTTTGCTATCCACATTGTCATCTCTCTTTAGCTACAATTTGTATTTCTTCTATACTTAAGTAACAAATTGCATGCAGTTTTACCTGGTAGTAATGCAAATTACTACAATGTCAAGTTTTAAATGGGTGCATGATTGCTTAGCTAGAGATTTCATTTTACAACTTTCCTTGTTTTGTGACTATGGACAGTCAATGGGCTGTGATATAAATGATAAGTTCTTATTTTAGGACCAAGTTGTTTGAGATTGTTTCCTTTATCTTTTTTTGCTGCTTTGAAAATCAGAATGAGTGAAGAAACCTTGGAATCCGTGTGTTGAGTATAGATGCCCACTAGCCCTGTATTACTCACTTCTGTAAATAATATGAGAGAAAAAAACTATTATTATACATAACCACTATATTTGGTGGTCATTTTATTACAATAGCTTAGCATGTATCTCATCTAAATCACAATCTCTAAATTTAAGAGTTTAAAACTAGAGAATAATAAATTATTATAAGTGATTACTGAAGGCAGGTCAGAAATAATGACTTTATTAAAAATTGTCATCAAGATTCTAAAATGAGATTAGGGTCTATCCTAATACTCTCCTGGGTGGGGACCCGTTAGTTGTCTTAAATTTTTCTATTATCAAAGCCATCAAGTGACTATCTATATATCATAGCTTGGTGTTCTCTCTTATACCATGGTAAACTGAATTAATTTAATGACCTTATACTTAGCTCTTAGATGAAATGTTATGTAAGTAAACTCCTAATTTTCTTATTTCCTTCTGTTAGTGTATTCCAGTGTTAATATTTTAAATATGTGACCAGGTGATTTAAGCTAAATTAGGGTAATATGCAGGCTATACTCACTGGTATAGCTTTTTCTAGAAATAAAACTTAATTTGCTGAAGAATTTAGGAAATAGTTTCCATTTGCTTCTGGCATGATTATAATTTTTAATATAATTTTCTATGTGGAATTTGTGTCTTTTTTTCAAAACAGATAGTTAACATATATCATAGAGAGCCCCGGTATTGCCTAAAACAAGAAGATATATTTTTGTGAGAAGCTAAGTGGTGACTTCAAGTTACCTTCATTCAGAACTCCCCATAAATGCATGAAGGACATTAAATTCAGCTGTAGGTGACAGAAAAGGTGACAGCTTCAGGTGATGGGAAAAGCTGTCTTCCAAACCATTATGCTTCTCCAGACCAGAATTTTGTGAATTCAAGTCATGGTCCCCTCCTTTGACAATGACTTCTAGAACTCTCTTATGCAGGCTCATCATGACAGAAACCAATATTGGCTTTCAAAGTACTGTCTCTTGAATCTGTTGTATTTTGTGCAAACTTTTGAAATCATGAAAATATTGTGCTATTTATCTCAAGATGTTGTTTTACTTTCATCAAATTTGAGATATCTTTAGGCTATGTGTAATAACAATTTAACCTATAATAAATTATTCTTACATGTGAGATTATATTTTAATTGCAGTAAGTCTTCACTTAACATTGTCAGGTTTTTGGAAACTGACTTTAAGCAAAATGACATATAGTAAAATTAATTTTGCCATAACTATATAAACAATAGTGAAATTCCTAAGGCATAATTCTAGTCACAAGAACATCTCTAAACTTGTAAATAAAGAACCAAAACACTTCTAACAGTAAACATTGACATACATGTGGGTTATGTATACATTTAAGAAAGATTAATAAAAACAAGTAAGATAATACTTTGCTAACCCATTTATTTCATTTCAAGATCATGGGGGCTGGATTCTGTCCCAGCCACTCTGGGCTCACAGCAGGAACCCAACCTGGACAGGACACCCTTCCATCACAGGGCGCACTCATGCTGACACCCACACTCACTCAGACTGGGACAATGTAGAGGTGCCAATTCACCTCATTGCACATCTTTGTGATGTGAGAGGAAACTGGAACCACTGGGAGAAAGTCAGGAAGACATGGAAAGAATGTGCAAACTCCACATAGACAATGACCCCAGCGAAGAAGTCTATATTTTCCCCTAATCAAACTTATAACAAAATGACATTGAGCAAAATTATATTATTCAAAAACCTAGTGTACCCCTTTACTCACTTAATTCTTATATTTCTATGAAGTATAGACTTTTTTAATTTCCACTTTATAGATAAAATAACTGAGGCAAAGAGAAGAGGGTAATTTACTCCGGGTTACATAGCTAATAATTCTGTTCCCTGAATATAAAGAAAGTCTGGGGAATTAATGCAACACTTTGGTTTTATTTGACACAGGTGTTATGACTGCAAATGCATTTTACACTGTTTTTCTCCCACTACAGAACAGTGAGGTAATGCATTTTGTTCATGTGATATCTTTCACCTAAGAATTCTAAAGGGCTCTCCGCATGCTCTCTCCTCAATGATCTCATCATCTCTTTATCATACAATCTGTCTGTGAAACAGGTTGCAAGTAATTGAAGCTCAGAGGTATTATATGATTTATCCAAGGTCACAGATTCAACCCATCATGAAGAACAACAACAAAATAATTGGGTTAATTTATTTTCCATTCTTTTGAGACATTATTGTATATCAGCCAAGATCCTTCTTTCATTATAGTTCTAAAGCAGAGTTTTACCCTTATTTTGATAAGGTACTAAAGAAAAATAAACAAAAGATTCTAGGTTCTAACTAGGTTTTTATCTCTCTCTTTGGTACAACAATAATAGAAAAAAATGCTTTATATTTGTGTGCCACTTGATAAGTATTTGGTAACTTTTAATATATCATTTGATCTCCTAGATACTCTATGAGGTAGATAAAGTATAATTATTCTCTCCTTTCAAATAAAGTACTGAAACTTAGAATAATTATTGCAAGCTTTATTAAGTGTTTACTATATGTAGACTACTTTAGAAGTTGTATTTCTTTTCTAATAGAAAAAAAATCCATATGTTGGGTACTGAAATGATATCCATTCTACAGGTGAAGAAACTAGAAATAATTACCCAAATAAGTTAGTTTATTACTATAACAACAAGCTGTATTTTCTAATACTGTCTATTTATCCCCTAATCTGTAGGACCTGAGGTCCCAGGGAGTCATCAGCAGGGGTAATGTTGGGGGTAGATAGTATCACTACACCACACACACACACACACACACACACACAGAGTTCAATTATCATCATTATCAATGTTTTAGATTTGGATCTCTTGAAAAAGACTAAGATAAAGTACTGTCTGCAGGTTTATTGGAAAGAACTGTCAGGAGATTTTCCTGAAGGAAACTAAAGACAGTAGATTAGACAAGAAAAGTAGGTTACCTCCAATGCAACAGAAGCCTCAGCAGATCTTTTGAGAAGCCTTTTTGTTGAGAGATGACTCTTTAGAGTTTAACTTAATTGAGCAAGAAAGTTGAGTCTTTCTGTCTACACATGAACCTATCTTGGCCAAAAGACAACCTCTGGATGGAAACTAATTTTGGGCAAGGCAGTTCTCTACACCAAAGTACAGTTGCATCTGAAGGAAACTGTTGTTAGCCATCTACAACAGATATTTTCAGCACAGAGGATAGATATGTGGGCCTTGAAGAAGCACCTATTGTCCATCGCAATGACCAATATTCATTATTCATATACGTATGTAAGGTACTGTACTAAGAACTTTAGGTGCATGATCTCATTCAATCTTTTCAACTTTAAGAGATGAATGCTATCATTTTTCTTACTTCATTGTTGATGAAATTAAGAATATTTCCCAAGAGTACACATGTTCCCCTTTTCGATTTAATCACCATGGTGCTCTTCCTCTCTATATCAAAATATTTATTTCAAGATGAGTAAAGTTTTACAAGTGACTTAATTTCTCTGAAATTTCAAAGATATATTCTTATTTCAAAATTGGCCTTTGGGCAGATTCAATGAAGTTAAGCAAGATAACAAATGTAGAACTGTTTCAACTGTTACGAACTACAACACAAACATAAAGCATTTTTCATATTATTACTGGCATCCAGAATGTATCCAAAAAATGGTAGCTTATCTGCAGATCCATCTATCTGAGAGTGACTGGTTTTAATTGTGACTAGTTAGGGCACAACACTTCCCTCAGAATGATAGGAAATAAAGATCTCCAAACCAATTTAAATAAAACAATTATATTCCAAAAGAGTAACTTATTTTGTACCTATTGTCGTCTGAAACTACCAAATCACCTCTCCTACCTGAAATATAATTCAGGAAAATACCCAAGAGCAGAAACAGCCATCTCTCCTCCCCTACCCTCACCATACAGTACAGCACTGAAATTATTGTGACCTGTCTGTTCATGGAAACTTACTTTGATTCTTTAGTCACTGCTTATTTTGCATCAAGAACTTTCATTGTAACCTTGAAAAAAAATTTTTTTAATGTTATCATCATAAGATTCTGAAATCTTATTGGCTAAAAGGGACCCAGGATTTCCTAAATAGAAACAAGGGATGAGGAGAGACCTATAGACTAATGAGGCAACTAAGTTTGTATATGCTACTCAGTAAATGTTCAAATCAGGAAAGAAAAAATATGGCAAGGAATCACAAGTACCGTCGTAAATGTGAGAAGCTACGTTCTTTGTAGCACCTAACAAAATGCATAGCTTAGCTGGTACTCAATTAGAAATGACTGTAGACTTCTGCCAAGTTGGTGGCTTAAACAGACACACTGTATCTACCTCCACAACGAAGAAGAAATATAACTACCTCAAAACTAGAGACAACCAGAAAATGAAGCTGCATGGAGGTTCAGCGAAGAAAAATGTAAAGAAGAAATACTCATCCAGACAAGTAGGAGAGGCGGAGCTGGGGCAGAGAAGACGCAGTGTGTTGGCAGCAGCAGGTTGCCAGAAAGTACAGTCACATATTTTTAAAAGTCAGGAGGGACACCATGGGGAGCACTCCCAGCACTAGACCTGATCATGCAGCTCATGGTTCCAGCGCCAGGGAAAATATAGTTTCATTGTTTCTGACTGTGCAAACCAGTGGGAGTTGGCGTGGAGGAAGAAACTGCCCATCTCTCAGCAGAGTCTGCTTGTTTAAAGGGCCCCACAGTCCTAGAACGTCTGCAGACCCACCCACTCTGGGAGAGACAGCCAGGGCAACAACTAGAGAGGTGCCAGTCCCATATGGAAGTGGGAGAAGTGCCTGGAAAAGGGGCGAGTGCTGAGCAAGCAGCATCGTTTCCTCTCATACCCCTCCCCCACATATAACACCACAATGTGGTGAAAAGGGTCACTCTGTACTGACGAATACCTAAGATTCCTCCTCTTACAACATAACAGGAATGATAGCTCTACCTAAGACATGGAAGCAAACAAACACAGGAGCCTGTCAAGATGAGGAAACAGAGAAGTATGGCCCAAAAGGGGGGATGGATCAAGGTTTCAGTGGGAGAACTAAGTGATGAAGAGATAGCAAACGTAACAGACACATAGTTCAAAACACTGGCGATAAAGATGCTCACAGACTTGACAGATATGCTTAAGTATGGCAAATGCATAAGGGAAGAAGTGAAAGCTATGCTAAATGAAATGAAGGAAAATCCACACAAAACCAATGGTGAGGAGAAGAAAACCGGGGTTCAGATCAATGATTTGGAACATAAGGAGGAAAACAACATTCAACCAGTACAGAATGAGGAAACAAGAATTGAAAAAAATGAGGAGAGGCTTAGGAACCTCTGGGACAACTTTAAACATGCCAACATCAAAACCATAGGGGTACCAGAAGGAGAAGAAGAAGAGCAATAAATTGAAATCTTATGTGAGAAAATAATGAAGGAAAACTCCCCATATGTGGTGAAGTAAATAGACATACAAGTTCAGGAAACACAGAGAGTCCTAAACAAGCTAGGACTAAGAAGGACCACACAAAGACACATCATAATTAAAATGCAAAAGGTTAAAGATAAAGAGAAAATCTTAAAAGCAGCAAGAGAAAAGCAGAGAGTTACCTACAAAGGGATGCCTGTAAGACCATCAGCTTACTTCTCAAAAGAAACTTTTCAGGCAAGAAGGGACTGGCAAGATGTATTCAAAATGATGAAAAGCAAGGCCCTACAACCAAGATTACTCTCTCCAGCAAAGCTGTCATATAGAATGGAAGGGCAGATAAAGTGCTTCCCAGACAAGGTAAAGCTAAAGGAGTTCATCATCACCAAGCTATTAGTATATGAAATGTCAAAGGGACTTAAGAAAAAGAAGATCAAAATTATGAACATTAAAATGACACAACAAACTTACACCTATCAACAACCAAATCTTTTTGCCCTGGCTGCTGTGGCTCCGTGGATTGAACGTCGGCCTGCGAGCCAAGTGTCGCTGGTTCGATTCCCAGTCAGGGCACATGACCAAGTAGCACATCAGGTCCCCAGTTGGGGGCGCGAGTGAGATTTCTCGCAGTGATGTTTCTCTCCATCTCTTTCTCCCTCCCTTCCCCTCTCTCTAAAAGTAAATAAACAAATAAATAAATTATTAAAACAACAACAACAACAACAACCAAATCTAAAAAAATAAGAACAAAATTGAACTAAGCAAACCAGAACAGGAACAGAATCATAGGTATGGGGATCATTCAGAGGGTTATCAACTGGGAGGGGGAAGGGGAAGAAATGAGGAAATGGTGCAGGGATTAAGAAGCAAAATAGACAGGGGGAAGTTAAGAATTATATGGGAAAGGGTGAAGCCAAAGAATGTATATGCATGACCTGTGGACTTGAACTAAGGGAGGTAGGATTGCTGGAGGGAATGGGGGGTACTAGGCAGAGGGGAGCAAAAGGAAAAAAAAACTGAAACTACTATAACAACATAATCAATAAAATATACTTAAAATAAAAAATAATAAATTATTTTAGAGCAACAATGGCAATTAGAATATTAAACTAATATTTTTTGTTCTATTTCAAAATCCCAGATACTTTATTAACATCCAGGGTGACCTTGAACATCACTTACATTTTGTGTTTTATTTTTCTGTCTACTATAACAGTATTACTTGTTTTATTTTCTTAACATACTTTGAGAGATTTAGAGTGCTGTAAAGACCAACTTTTATTATCCAATTACATTTTTATGCAATTTTAACCTAAAAAAAAAACATGTGCAATCAGTTTCTTTCAAACAGGTACATTTTCTATTTGAATCTGATTGATTTTACAGTGAATGGCTGAAGTGTTGGCATAAATCCATGTAGTTCTTTAGTGGGCACCTAATTTCCATAGACACCATGAAAATGGAATATTGTGATGTAAACTTAAGAAAAATTATCCAATGAAAAAGGGATATCTGAACTACATGCATACTTAAATATTATGTGGATTTTATGTTTAGTTTTGTATTCAGATGCTGAAGTACTAAAATACAATGATGGGATTCTACTACAGTTGTCTACATTTTTCCCCCTCTGTATTCCTCCACCCACTCACCCCACCCCTGCTCCCACAACATTGTTTGTGTCTGTGGGTGATTCATACATGTTCTTTGTCTAGTACCTTCCCCTTATTTCCACCATATTACCCTTCCCCCTCTGCTCTGGTCACCTTCAGCCTGACCCATCTTTCCTTGCCTGTGTTTCTATGTTGTTCATTAGTTTATTTTGTTCATTAGAATACCTGTTATAAGTGAGATCATATGGTATCTTTCTCTCATTGACTGGCTTATTTCACTTAGCATATCTATGGGGCATTTACACAATGGAATACTGCTTGGCCACTAAGAAGAAGAAAATTATAACTTTTGCAATGGTATGGATGGACCTGTAGAACATTATGCTAAGTGAAATAAGCCAGTTGGAAAAAGACAAATACCATATGATTTCACTTGTATGTGGAATCTAATGAACAAACTAATCTAACAAAGAAAATGGGAACAGACTCATAGATGGAGAGCAGAATGGCAGCTGGGGGTGGGGGAATGTTAGGGGGTGAAGGGATTGAGCAAAAAGGAAAAAGGACTCATGGGCATGAACAACAGTGGTGATTGCTGGTGGTAAGGAGTATAAGGGGACTAAAAGGTAATATAAAAATACATTAAAGATTAAATTTTTAAAAAATAAAAATAAAAACAAAAGTGAGATTGCTGGAAAAAATAAAGTTCAATGAAGGTAAATGTACCTAAGATAGTTCCAATGAAGCAATGCATGAAAATAATGGAAACCTCAATATTTCTCACTATGAAACAAAAATCAAGAAAACATAATCAGAAGTTTAGAAAGATAATGTGGGAAATTAATTTGGGGAGTGACTTAAAGTGGATGTGGATAATATTTGTCATGAACGAGAGATCATAACCAGTTGCTAACAGTGGAGGGAAAATAAAATGGAATTGGCAGTAAACCTCAATTTTGAATATCACAGAAGTCACAAAAATTAAGTAAAATGGAAGTTCAGATGTGGTCTAGAAAGGCTTAACAGACTGATTATTTTTGAGATGGACTAAGTTTGTAAGGATTTGTATGCATGATTGCTTTAAACTCACAATAGTACATCTTTAAACCAGTGTTGTGGCCAAGAGTACAGACCATGCTGACTAGTCAGTCTTGAAGTATATACCTACTTCTGAAAGTGGGATATTGGATAAGCCTCATTAAAATCACAGCTGAGGAAAGACAGAGGTGTTTCTCCAAAGAAAAACCAATATTTATGTACAAAAGCAAGATAATGGAGGTGGAGCATGCAGGCAAAAGAGCAATATTCACTAAGGCTGGCTATGGTTCCAAGTTTTACATATGAATGTATATATACATATACATAATAAATTATATTTATTCTCATATATACTGTGAATTATACATGTGTACGGTGCATATTATGTGTATAATATAAGTATAATATCCTCATTTACTGATTTACTAATCAGAAAACAGTGAAACAACAAATATTTGATGGTCATAATTTTTGCACAAGGTCACCTTCTGTTGAGTTTAACGTGAAATTTTCAGCTCTGATTCTAGTGACATTTACAGAAGCATGCTTGAGATTTAATTTGATGAGATATAAGGCTTTGTCCATGTTACAAAAAATGATCACATTTCTTGGTGTGGTTCTTTGGAATTAATGTCATAATCACTACCAAAGTGCATGGTTTAATTTTGGGGTTTCATTGTAAAGAAACAGAAAGACTAAGGAAAGTATATAACTCTTCCTAGAAATAGGAAAGTAAAGTAACATGTGTCATTCATTTTTTCAGTACTATTTTAATGCTGGGTATTTTTTATTACTATCCTTTTTCCTTAAAGAAATTTCATTTAAATAAAACCAAATTAGTACATATTCATAAAACTGAGAAATAAGCAGTTTTAACCACAGGGAGAGTGGGCAAAATACTGTATGAACATCATCCACTGTGAACATTTAAACATAGAAAAGGTTAAGTAAATTAGAAAATTTGTATATTAGTTGTTTATAATAGGTATTATGGCTCCATTATTTGGAACTTAATGTGTTTGGATAATATTAATCTAAGAAAATAAAAAATGAGTATAGATCTCAAAATGTTTACCTGGTTTACATAATATTATATTTTTATTTATGTGCAGATAACATAGAATAAACTAATTTCTTATGATGAAAGAGTTATAGAGATGAAAATTATTTTTAAGCAAAAACAGAAAAGAATCTGATTGGAAATGAGAAAACCTGAGCTCACACCCTCCATTACCATTAGTGAACTGTATTAACTTTGAGCTAATTGCAGGCTTTCAATCTTCCTATATGTAAAATAGATAATTTGAGTTCAAATTCAGGCCCTGATTCTTATTAGCTGTATGATAATGAGCTCAGCTTTTCTGTCTATACACTACACAAAGTTGTAGTGAAAATTAAATGAAGTCACACTTAAAATTTAATTCTACTTAAAAAGCTGTGTCCAACATTATATGGAAGCTAGCATTTCTTGCTAAAGAATGTAATGTGTCCTTGAAAAAAAATTAACAATTGATCTTCACAGTGTTTTATAGTTCTGAATGCTAAAAATTCATTAGGGTTTAGCGAGTAAAGCATAAAAATTGGTATCCAAAGTAAGCTCTAAAAGTTTTAAACACACATCTGGCCATATCAGAGCTTGATATTATCTACTGTATAATCTATTGAAGCATAAAAATTATTGTGAATTGTTGCAGCATAAAAAAAGTAGAAAACAAAAACTTTTCTTATGTCAGTTTCCATTAGTAAAGAATCTAAGAGAAGCTTAGCTGAACAGTTCTGGCTTAGAGTGTCTCTTGATTTTGCATTTCCATTTTCAACCAGAGTGAAATCACTTTAAGGCTTAACTGGGCTAACGGATCTCATGGGACAGCATGGCATTTCACTGGCTTTCCAAGGAGTAGGGGACCAAAGGCAGAGAGAGAGAGGAGAAGGGCGAGAGGGAGGAACGGAAAAGGAGAGAGGAGAGAGGAGAGTGGGGGGGGGGGTTAGAGAGAGAGAGAGCAAGCACCAGACGTGGCTTACAGTTACTTTCCTCATGTTCCACTGATCTTAGATCTACAGCAATACTATGTGGAAGGAAGCTAATTATTGCGTGAACAACCAAAAAGTAGAATCAGTTGGGACTATCCTGTAGACTTCTATAATATTTTTATTTAAAAAGTTTTAATTATCAGTCATCTTTAGAATAAAATTCAGTTCTTTACAGTGATAGTTGAGGCCCCTTAAGATACTGACTCTTCCAGACACTCTATTTTTATTTCTTACACTTTATCACCTACTTAAATGCTCCTTTCTAAATGTTTCAGTATTCTTCACTTTAGAATATAAACTATTTATAGTTTATTAATAATAATGGTATACTAAAGATAAAATTATTGTATTGTCATTATAAGTCATATTTATTAAACACTCTATATCCTTTTTATATACATATTTAATCCTCACAGTAATTCTTTGATACAGGTATTATAACTTTCCAGAGAATCATGTTAGTTCTCAGTCTCAAGGTGAAGGAAGAGTCAACAGACAAACTTGGTTATGCAATCATGCATGTTTCTAGGACAGCCTGAGACCAGCAACTATCCTTGGCCAATGCCTGGAACTGTGGTCCTCACTGTTCTATAGGTTAGTGATTGATGGTGTCTCATTGAATGCTTGGAGAGCAATGGGACATGATGGACATGCTTGTCAGGATTGCTTAGCAAGATTTATAATGTACATTTGATATCGATGCTGGGTCCTGAGTTTTAGTAATTGTAGCTGGTCGCATAGTGCGAATATGCCTACATGACCAGTGTTCCATAAAAAGTTTCACCTTGAGTCTCGGGGGATTTCAACAGGCGGAGATTTCTCACACATGTCCCTGTTGTTCTCTGACAGAAGGTTGGTCCTGTGAGACTCTGCTGAGGGAAAGAGTCAGAAGCTTTCACTTGAATTATCTTGACTTTTTCCAATGATTTTTTTTTTTACCCTGATACTTTCACTTTGTGTCCTTTGCCCTAATGAAAATCTTAGTCATGAATATTATCCAGTGTTGAGTTCTGTGAGACCTGATGAATCCCTAAACTTGAAGATAGTCAGAGTATCCCCGGCAACAATATTTAATCTTCCCAGTAATTCTATGGTATAGGTATAATTATTTTCCAGGGAACCAGGTTATATGTATTTTTCAAAGTCTCAGAACTAAGGAGAGGCAATGTGACATTCAAATTGAAAAAGTTTGTCTGTAGAACCTAGGTTCTACTTGAATTAACTTGGACAGTCTTTTCTTTTTTTTGCCTGGTAAAATCCTTCTTGTCCCTCACAGTTTATATAGATATTATTTTCTTTGGTGTTCCTTGATTCCAGAACTTAGTCAGAGCCCTTGAATAGTAACTTTTGATTACTCTTTCAGAGAGCTTGTGCAATTACTTTTAAATTTCATGTCTATATAAATTGCAACTCCACTGATATCCTCACATGATCAGTTATTGACTATTAAAGTAGATTAGGATGCTAAAGAAATGGGTAAATGGTAGATGGATTGATGGAGGGATCAGTGGATTCTTTTCTTGCCAGTATTTTATTAATAATAGTAATGACTATCATAATAAATAATACTTTATAAGTAAAAGTTATGTAAAATGAAATACATAGATTTTAAGGGTAAATGTTTATGATTATGTTCCAATAGAGCTATTAAAATGGTTAAATTAGGTTTTAAAAATTTGGTGGGTTTTGGCAAATTTTAACACCTTTAAACCAATACCTTAATCAAGATATAAAACATTTTGATTGACCAATAAAATCCCCTTATATTCAATTTAATTTAATAAACAACCCCGTTGGCAACCACTGTTCTTATTTTTATTATCATAGACTAGTTTTGCTAAAACTGGATTTCATATAGAATGGGCAATTCTTTATGTCTGGCTTCTTTAGTTTTAACAGCTATTCATTTTTTTTTTAACTGTATGAATAGACTTCAATTTGTACCCTTTTTGTTGTTGTTGATATTCAAACTAGCCAGTATGAACAGAGCTGCTATAAATATTTGTCATTCAAGTCCTTCTGTGGATATGTGCTATTACAATTGCTGAGTCATAGTGTATGTATACATTTAAAAGAAGTGGCCAATCTAAAGTGATTGTGTCACTTTCTAATCTAGACAGAATGTACAAAAAGTTCAAATTTTACAATATCATTTCCAATATTTCATTATACTAGACTTTCATTTTAGTCATTCTGATAGTGGTTTCTCACCTTTTTATGTGCTTACCTTGATATCCTAATGTTCTCTTATATGAAGTGCCTATTCAGGTTTTTTGGCCAATATTTTTACTGAGTTGTTTGCCTTTTGATTGTTGATTTTAAGTATCAATTACATATTCTAAGTACAATTTATTGTCAAAATATGTTGCCATTTTTTTCTTTCAATCTATGCCTTATCTACTCAGTCTCTTAGTGACTTATTCCAAATTTAAGAGTATTTAAATTTTTGAAGTACAATTTATCAATGTATTTATCTTAGGTTTTGTACTTTTGTGCGCTATGGGATTTTTTCCTAACAAAATGATGTCTTTATGTTTTCTTCTTTAAGTTTAAAGTAGTATTGAGACAGCCTATTTTTCTGTTTTACAAAAAGGCACTCTGCCTTCACCATTGGATATAATGAAGTATTTTATAAATAACCTTTATCAGGTTGAAGATTTTCCTTTTATTCTCAGTTTGATGAGATATTTATTTATGAATGAGAGTTGAATTAAGGTACATACTTTTAGTCCTATATTCCTTTAAACTGGTGAAAAATATTTTTAAAAAATTTGAATGTGAAACTAATATTATATTTCTACAAAAATTCCTGTTGGTGATG
The DNA here is from genome assembly GCF_987537825.1 of Furipterus horrens. Classification (NCBI taxonomy): domain Eukaryota; kingdom Metazoa; phylum Chordata; class Mammalia; order Chiroptera; family Furipteridae; genus Furipterus; species Furipterus horrens. The sequence goes on along the minus strand of NW_028327172.1, from coordinate 28,047,104 downwards.
TTTTTTCCTTTTTATATACTGCTGGATTAGATTTTGTAATATTTTATAAATAATTTTGCATTACATGTTCATAGAGAAATTGCCTATAATTTTATTTACATCTCATAATTTTGTCTGTCTTTGTTACCAGAGAAATAGTAATCATATAATGATCATAAAAATGATGAGAACAGAACCTTTTTCTCCAAACTTCTGAAAAAAAGTATTTGTATTCAACTTTGAATATTTAATAGAACTCACCAATAAAACCATCTGGAATTTTTCTTTTGGGTAATCTTTAAGCTATTAATTAAATTACATTAGTAGGGCTAGGGACATTTTCTAATTCTTTTTGGGTCACTTTTGGTAAGTTATACATTTTTTTCACAAAAGTGTCCATTTCATCTCACTTAACAACTATATTAAAGTAATATACTTTTATCATCCATTTAATATTGGTAACATTTATATCTGCAATACTAACCCCTTTTATTAATAATGTTGGTAGTATGTTGTTTTTTTTAAGTATTTGTTCTAGGTCTGTAAAATATGTCACTGGCATTTTAATAGATATTGTGTTGAATCTGTACACTGCTTTGGGTAGTATGGACATTTTAATTATGTTGATTCTTCCCATCCATGAACATGGTATATACTTCCATTTATTTGTATCTTCATTAATTTCTTTCTTCAGGGTTCTGTAGTTTTCCAAGTACAGGTCTTTTACCCCCTTGGTTAAATTTATTCTTAAGTACTTTACTTTTCTTGTTGCTATAGTAAATGGGATTTTTTGCCTAGTTTCTGTTTCTAATATTTCATTGTTGGTGTACAGAAATGCCTTTGATTTCTGAATATAGATTTTGTACCCTGCTATTTTGCCAAATTCACTTATTAGGTTGAGCAGTTTTTCAGTGGGGTCTATAGGGTTTTCTATGTATACTATCATGTCATCTGAATATAACGACAATTTTATTTCCTCCTTTCCAATGTCTTTCATGTCTTTTTCTTGTCTGATCCCTGTGGCTAGAACTTCCAAAACTATGTTGAATAGAAGAGGAGAGAATGGACATTCTTGTTTTGCTTGTCTTGTTCCTTATCTTAGGTGGAAAGCTTTTAGTTTTTGTCCATTGAGTATGAGGCTGGCTGCAGGTTTCTTGTATATGGCCTTTATTATGTTGAGGTATGCTCCCTCTATTCCCAGTTTGCTGAGTGTTTTCATTATAAATGGGTTCTGAACTTTATCATATACTTTTTCAGCATTTAGTTATATGATCATGTGATTTTTGTCTTTCCTTTTGTTTATGTGCTGTATTACGTTTATTGATTTGTGAATATTATACCATCCTTGCATCCCTGGGATGAATCACACTTGATCATGGTTTATGATCTTTTAATGTATTACTGGATCCAGTTTATCAATATTTTGTTGAGGATTTTACATCTATGTTCATCAGTGATACTAGCCTGTAGTTTTCTTTCTTTGTTGTGTCTTGACCCAGTTTTGGAATCAGGATAATACCAGCCTCATAGAAAGAGTTTGGGAGCCTTCCCTCCTCTTGGATTTTTTGGAATAGCTTGAGAAGAATAGGCATTATTTCTTCCCTAAATGTTTTGTAAAATTCACCTGTGAAGCCATTCAGTCCAGGGCTTTTGTGTGCCGGGAGTTTTTTGATTACTACTTCAATTTCACTAGTTGTTACCAATTTATTCAGGTTTTCTTCTTCTTGATTCAGTTTTGGAAGATTATATGTTTCCAGAAATTTGTCCATTTCACCCAGGTTGTCAAATATCTTCTCATATAGTTGTTCATACTAATTTCTTAAAATCCTTTGTATTTTTGTGGCATCGAATATGATTTCTCTCCTTTTGTTTATGATTTTATGTATTTGGGTCTTCTCTTTTTCTTGATGATTGTGGTTTTAACCCTTGTAGATTTTGTTTATCTTTTCAAAGAATCAGCTCCTGGCTTTATTGATCCTTTCAATTGTTCTTTTAATCTCTATGTCATTTAATTCTGCTCTGATCTTGATTATTTCCTTCTTTGTATTCATTCTGGGCTTTGTTTGTTGTTATTCCTCTAGTTCTTGTATATGTAGGGTTAGGTTGTTTTTTTTTTTTTTTTTTTTTTTTTTTGAGATTCTTTATCCTTTTTAGTAGGCCTGTATTGCTATGAACTTCCTCTCAGAACTGTCTTTGCTCTGTCCCATAGGTTTTGGGCTGTTGTGTATTCATTTTCATTTGTTTCCAGAAACTTTTTGATTTCTTCCTTGATGTCACTGTTAATCTATTCATTATGTAATAGTATGTCATTCAGTCTCCATGAATTTGAATGTTTTTGAGTTTTTTCCTTGAGGTTGGTTTCTAGTTTTAAGACATTGTGGCCTAAGAAGATGCTTGGTATGATTTCAATATTCTTGAATTTGTTGAGACTTGTTTTGTGTCCTAATATGTGGTCTATCTTTGAAAATGTTCCATGTACATTTGAAAAGACTATATTTTGCTTCTGTGGGGGGAAAAGTTCTGTATATGTCAATTAAGTCCATTGGATCAGAGTGTTGTTCAGTGCCACAATATCCTTGGTGTTTATTTCTTGGAAGATACATCTATTGTTGACAATGGGGTATTAAAGCCCCCTACTATGAATGTGTTGCTGTTGATATCTTTCTTGAAGTCCTCCAAGATTTCCCTTATATATTTGGGTGTTCTTATGTTGCGTGCATATATATTTACAAAGGTTATATCTTCTTGATGATTTTTTTCCTTAAGTATTATGAAATGTCCTTCTTTGTTTCTTTTTATGGCCTTTGTTGTAAAATATGTTTTGTCTTATATAAGTATTGCTACCCTAGCTTTCTTTTCATGTCCATTTGCTTGAAATATTTTTTTTTCCATCTCTTCACTTTTAGTCTGTAAAGGTCTTTTGTTCTGTGGTGGGTCCTTTGTACTGTGGTGGGTCCTTTGTAGACAGTATACATGTGGGTCATGTTTTCTGATCCATTCAGCTACTCTGTGTCTTTTGATTGGTACAGTTAATCCATTTACACTTAAGGTTATTATTGATAGGTAATTATTCATTGTGATTTTTTCCCCTTTGTATCTATGTTCCTCTCTGTCTCTCTCTGTTTCTTCACCTTCTTAAAGCAGATTCTTTAGCAACTCTTGCGATGTTGGTTTTGTGGAGATGTATTCTTTTAGTCTTCTTTTTTTTTTTTTTTTTTTTTTTTTTGTCTGGGAAACTCTTTATTTCATCTTCCATTTTGAATGAGAGCCTTGCTGGGTAGAGTAGTCTTGGTTGTAGGCCTTTGTTTTTCATTGCTTAGAATATTTTTTTTTGCCATTCCCTCCTGGCTTGTAGTGTTTCTGTTGAGAAATCTGATGATAGCCTTTTTGGAGCTCCCTTGTATGTTATTAGCTGTTTCTCTCTTGCTGATTTTAGGATTCTCTATTTCCCTTTGAGTTTTGCCATTTTAATTATAATGTGTCTTGGAGTGGGCCTGTTTGCATTACTTTTTCTCTCATCATGTTAGAAAAGATTTCTGTCATTACTTTTTCAAATGGGTTTTCTATCCCTTGCTCCTCTTCTTCTCCTTCTGGAACTCCTATGATACAGATATTATTACGTTTCATGTTGTTTTGCAGCTCTCTTAAAACCTCTTTATTCTTTTTCATTCTTTGTTTTGTTGCACTGTCTGGGAATTTTTTTCTATATTGGCCTCTAGTGCACTGATCTGATCTTCTGCTTTATCTAGCCTGCTTTTGATACTTTCTACCATGGCTTTCAATTCAGAAATTGTATTCTTCATTTCCTCCTGGCTCTTATCAATAGTTTCTAGGTCCTTTTTAATGCTGGTGTAGTTCTCAGTAAGTTCCTTGTAGCTTCCCTGTAGTTCTTTGTAGTTTTCTTTGAGCTCACTTAGCTCACTAAGCTCCTTATAATCATTATTTTGAATTCCATGTTTGATAGGTTGCTTACCTCTATTTAATTTAACACTCTTTCTGGGGATTCCTCCTTTCCTTTGATGGGGTATTGTTTCTTTGTCTCCCCATTTTTGGTGACTCTTCTTGTTTTTTTTTTTTTTCCTGCTTATTAGTTTGATCTGCTTTGATTTCCTGTCTTTGTGTTGTTGTTACAGAGTGGGGGTCTCTCCAAAAATGCCCAGAACCTACAGATTGGGGGATGGGGAAAAGGAAACAGCTTTTAAGATGTCTTTGCATGACTATGGCTAGTAGCTTAGTCTCTCAGTTATGGAAATGGCTTTGGTTCTTCCAAGGCCCCAAGACCATAGAATGGTGCAAAAAGAACATAGAGAGCCTGTACAAGGTTCTGTGAATGGTCAGAGCTGGGTACCATACCCACTGTGTCTGAGGAGACAATCAGGGGTTTAAAAATAGGTGGCAGACATTTTAGCAAGGAGAACACCAAGTGGCTTTGAGAGAGAGGAGAGGAGATCTGCATGGTTTGCAAGGAGGGCAGAGGAGAACCCCATGTGGCTTTGAAAGGGCAAAGAGAGAACCATGCGTGATCCAGTGCGACATGGCACATGTTTTCCTGGACTATTATAAGGAAGCTGATGACATTGTACCCCAGATCTTGAAGGAGACATGTGACAGATAAGGGATGGGGAACTTCTGGTCATGTTTTTGGCTTCTAGCCTTTTGGGAAGTGAGGGGAGTGCTGAGTCCCATGGGAGAACAGGACTCTGAGCTGAATTGCTCACTGTGCTCCCCAGGTTGGGATATTGTAAATAACGACCTCTTTTCCTCAACACTAGTTGTTGGGTTTTACACCAAGGCACCACGTGAAAGAACCCCCTTTCACTCTATAACATTGTGACCTTCTGTGGTAGGGGACCTCTGGAATTCAGTGGTGCAGTCTTCTTGATCTCCTGAACTTGATGATCTTGGGACGTCCTTTATGCTGTTTATTTGAGCAGTCTGGTTGTAGTTGGGCTTTGGTTGTTTTTGTGTTGCTCTCTGGTGGGTCCTACCCTCCATCTAGTCAACTGAGAGTCACTCCTCCCACCACGTATTGTATACTGCTGTAGAGGTGCACTTTCTTTACTTCCTGGATCTGCCCCTGGTAGTGTCATATCATGTCCCAGTATGGGTTTAGGCAGCCTGTTGGAGACTATCAGAGATCTACTGCCTATGTCTCCTTTAGTTGTTAATCTATTCAATCTGTGATCAGTCGTCAAGCTTAAGCACCAAGGGTGGGGCAGAATAATTCCTGCGGGAGGGGCTTTTGCTTCCCCTCAGACTGATGCCGCTTGGACGGGAATGGTCTGCCTGCAGTATGGGGAATGAGTCAGCACTGGGACCTGGTTGACTACTCCCTCAGTTCTCTCCTCAAAGCCACTGCCCCAAATTCTCTCCAAGAATCTCTAGTCCTCTCTGCCCTCCCTCTGCCTGAGCCCAGGGTAAGTGGGTGCCAAAATATTTTTGTACATGATCCGTGTAAGAGCTCTTTGTCTACAGCTGTTTCTTTCAGGCCAGCAAATAACCTTGTGGCTTTTAGCTTTTCACAGCTGGATGCTATTTTACTTTCTGCTCTGTTGCTGCAGGCTGGGAAGCCCAGTTGGGGGTTTAGACCCCACCTTTCTCAGGGGGAACCCCTGGTTGCTGAGATATTTCTCTGTCTCTTCAGCTGCCACCCAGCCAGCCCTCTAGTGTCTCTGTACTTCTTCTCAGTCACATTGTGATGAAATGGTCTTTTCTGTCTGTCCGAGGTTGTAAGGCTTCTTTCCAGCTAGCATTCAGTTGGTTATTCCAGATGATTTCTCAACAATTAAGTTGCAGTTCCAGATTGGTCCTGAAAGAAGGTTAGTGTAGCTTCCACTTACTCCTCCACCATCTTGGAGTCATCTGTTTTGTTTTTTGTATGTTCATTTGTTTTTTTAGATTCAGTTGTTGATTGTTGTGAGTTTCTTGTCATTTTAGTATTCATAGATTTGATTTTTTTTCTTTAATGAGTCCCTTTAACATTTTTTTTGTAATAATGGCTTGGTGATGATGAATTCCTTTAGCTTTACCTTTTCTGGCAAGCACTTTATCTGCCCTTCCATTCTAAATGATAGCTTTGTGGGATAGAGTAATCCTGATTGTAGGTCCTTGGTTTTCATCACTTTGAATACTTCTTGCCAGACCCTACTTGCCGGCAAAGTTTCTTTTGAGAAATTAGCTGATAGTCTTATAGGAACTCCTTTGTAGGAAACTCTCAGTAGTATGTTTTGTAACTATTTCTTATATCATTGATTTCTGCTCTGGAACTTATTCCTTCCATGCAATTAGAGTGTAATTTGATCTTTTTTCCTGCTTTTGATGGTGAAAATTAGATCACTTTTAAAATATTTTATCTTTCTAATATAAGAATTTATCTTTTACATGTTGCTTTAATTGTAACACACAGCTATTGATCTGAAATGTTTTCCAATTATTTTTTGTGACTTATTCTTTGATCTTTTGGTTACTTTAAATACACAGAAATTTTGATATTGACTCTTTAAGTTTACTTAGAGTACATGTTCTGGAAGTTTTAATTTTTTAAATGCATAGAGAATTATATTATGGCTCAGTATATTGTCTGTTTTGTGTACATTTAGAAAAATGTATTTTCTGTATTATAAGTGAAGTATTCTATAAATGTTGATTGGAAGATATTGTTTAATGATATTTTTAAAAGATTCTATATCCTAACTAATACATTGTATATTTTTATTAATTATGAGATTATGTTGAAATCTCCATTTATGTTTGTATTTGTTTTTCACTGCCTTGAATCTTTTTCTTTTTTCTTTTAAATAATAATACTTTTAATAAAATTAACTTTTTAATAGCACATTTAATACATTAACCCTCCCCCTTCTTGGTTTCTCTGAATTTTGTGCAATATCACTTTGACTCGATTATTCATGAGTTTGTTTTCCGCCTTTTATTTTGCTTTTGAACTATTTTTCCTCGGTGGATTTGTGTCCTCACTAGATGCCTCAAATTAGGTCTGACCACAATCCTACTCTACTTTCTACAGTGGAGAGACCATCCCCCTGCCCCAGGGCTGTCTCCACCCACCCACCCTACCCTACCTGCATCCTTGGATGGGGGATGCCCTCCCCACCACAGACACTACCTTCCCAAACTATGGGGGTTTCTAGGGCAAAAAGAGCAGGGGGTAATCTGTCCATAAGTGGGGCAAGAAGAGTACATTGGGGAGAGGGAGATGTGTTTGGGGTCTAGGGCCAGGAGAGGCATGACAGTCATTGCTGTAATGGAGTGGGCTCTTCTTGCCAAAAGGAGAGCCAAGGGGTCCCACACACTCTTGGATAGCCCTGGGGAAGGGGCCTGGCCTGACTGTAAGCTGAAGTTGGTAGAAGGCAAGTGCTTCAGAAATTGATTTCTCACCTGCAAAAGGAAAACTCCCCAATTTTCAGTAGGAAGAGTAATGGGTCCCCAGGCCAGAGTATAGTGGGTGAGCCTTACCTGAACTGTCATAGATGGAGGTGGACTGGAGCAGAGGGTCAGGGTCAGGGTCACCCAGATTCTCTGCTGCCCTCTCTTTTTCTTTTTATATTTTAAAGTATCCACAGAGTTAAAATTATTATATTTTCTGATGATATGACATTTTATGACTATAAAATATACTCTTTAGTAATATTTGGTTATGAAATAATTTTTTATATTATTAATGTAACCACTCATACTTTCTTTTGCAGAGTTTTTCTTTCTTTATATTTGAAACACAATCCCTGTAGACAACCTCTAGTTGAATATTGACCCACTCTAACAATTTCTTCTTATTTTTAACTGATGCTCTTTGTTAATATTCATTTACTTTAATTATTGATATGGTTTGGTTTGTGTCTACTATTTTACTACTTGCTTTCTATTTCTTCCATTTGAGCTACTGTTCTTCTATTCCTTACTTCTTTCCTGTGTTTGGATTAATCTTTTTTTCTTCTTCACTATTTTTTTATGTACTTTGAGATATTTGCTATGTGCATTTGGACTTGTTTTGTGGTTAAACTAATGACTGTATTACATATGCATACTTTTCGTAATGTGCTTAAAATCAATGCTTATCATTGTAGGTAACAAAACTAGACTGACCCTTTTAATAGTAATTTAACATCTCTAGCTTTTGTGCTTTTATTGTCATAGTTTAGTTCTACACGTACAAGCCATATGAGGTAATGTTACTGGTTTTTATTTTTGTCTTTAAAAAATAAGGAGAAAATAGACAAGCTTTTGTACTTATCTAAACATGTGCTATTTCTGGAATTTCTTATTTTTCTTCATAAATTTGAATTTTCACATTTATCATCATGGACAATGTTTTTTATCATATTTAGTAGAGCTGATTTTTTATTAAGAATTCTTTCAAGATTTATTTATATGAAAATATTTTTATATTGCCCTCACTTTCAAAGGATAATTTTACTTAATATAAAATTCTGGATGGAGAGTTTACAGCAGTTTAAACATATTGTTCCATTGTATTTTTCACCCTGTGTGTTTCTATTGATAATTTGCCATGACTAATGACACTTTTTGTATATGATGTTCCTATTTAAGATTTTATCTTTTACCTTTCTTATTAACACTTTGTGATATACCTAAGTGTGCTTCTTTTAGTATTTATCTTGCTTAAGTTTGGTAGAACTTCTCAAAAAATGTAAACAGGTTTTTAAACATATTGAGCATTTTGTATTTTTGAAAAATATAATTTATGTGTCCTAATCTTTCTCTTATCCTTCTGGAGCTCCAAGTATATGTTTACTAGACTAAGCAACTTGATATGATACTGCAGTTTACTAAATTCTTGCTCATATATTTCTTCAATTATTTTCTTTTTTCAGATAAGATTATTTTTTGTGTTTTCAGGTTTGCCAACCTTCTGTTCTTTCATATTCACACTTGTGCATTTTTATTTTATGTACTATATTGTCATTTTCATAATTTTCATTTGTTTCTTTTTAGAGTTTAAATTTCTATGTAGTCTTTACTAATTTCAAAATGTGTTGCTTTGATTTCTATTTTTGTTTATTGCTTTCATTGATTTTGAGTATATTTCTATGCTTGCTTATATGTCTCACAATTTGATCATGTGCTTGGCATTGTGCAAGATACACTGAATACACTATGTAGATTCTAGATTACATAATCTTCTGTTAGTGTACATTGAATTTTCCACTGTAGACAGTTAGATTACTGGTAACTATTTTCAGCATTGTAAGGCTTTAATTTGTTTTCTTTTAATGGTGAGTCTCTATCAGTTTTGTTGTTGTTGTTGTTCTATGATATGTCTCTGATAGTAAGACATGGTTCTTGCTCCAAAAGCCCAATGTTAAGAATTCAACCAAGTAAATTTGATTATCTTGTTTGTTTCATTAAAAGATTCATGAATCTGGCAATATATAGTCTAGCACACAGGAGGGAACTTGGAGGAGTTGTACAAAATGAAAGGCTTTATAGGCAGAAGGAGGGTGGGACAAGGAAGTTTAAAGGGTAGATTATACCTGAAGGATTCTGAAATACCAATTCAAAAAAACCTTTGCACCCCTATGTTCATAGAAGTGCTATTTACAATAGCCAAGTGCTGAAAACAGCCTAAGTGCCCATCTGTAGATGGGTGGATCAAAAAACCATGGTACATTTACACAATGGAACACCATGCAGCAGAAAAAAAGAAGGAACTTCTACCATTTGCAACAACATGGATGGCACTAGAGAGAATTATGTTTAGTGAAATAAGCCAGACAATGAAAGAAAAATACCGTATGATACTACCTAATACAGGAAACTAATGAACGACACACACAAAAAAGCAAAATTGAACCAGAGGCATGAAAACAAGGAGCAGAATAACAGTTACCAGGGGGTAGGAGGGGAAGACAAAAAGGGGGGTAAGTAAGGGAAGGGTCAAGTCAAGGAACTAGTATAAATGACTGATGAACATGGACATCAGGGTGGGGACTGACTATGGAAGAAAGGGTGGGCTGGGCTGGGAGGGGGGAACAATGGAAGAAAACAGAGGGACAACTGTAATAGAAAAACAATAAATAAATTTTAAAAAAGGATAAATTATTTCAAGCTAGGTCATCTTCTCTTAGGGGAGTCTTATCAGGTTAATTACCTCACTAATGCTAACCAGGAAATTTCATATTGACTGGTAAAAGGTCACAATCCTGGGAGAGACTTAAAATGCAATTAATGCTTCCTTGGCTGACATCGGGCTTAGCACCAGTGACTCCATTTTGGGCCTTTTGTTTCTTTTTAACAATGACCTTTCTAAAATCTCAACTAAATGCTTGATGTGTTTGCAAAGTATTCTTGGTGTTTTCCACTCTGGCTGGATAAAAATTCCAATACTTACAGTAGATAAAGAATTATTGCTAATATCACTATTCCAGCTTCACTGCAACTGGAGATTAACAGAAATGGGCCTTTCAGAGTCTTGCCTGTGGTTATGCAGCCCAGCCCTTGGCCAGACACTCATGGTGAAACCCAATTATTATTTTTGAACTTTTATGCAAATCTTTTACACAAATCCTAGGCATTTTGGTGATCAAAATGTTGATTTTGCCTTCTGAGGTCAGTAGGACTATTGTTTCCCTTGTATTCCATCTTCTTGTACTGTGCTAGTTAAAATGCTCCTGTTGAGAAAGCTGGTATGAGCATGGGCTTTCTTGTTATGATCCAAGTCTTACTGTATCTCGATGCTTGAAAATAGTCACATCCAAATTTTATTTTCAAATTTTATATTTCTTGGTAGTAATAGAACGAGTTTGGTACAAATTCTTCCTTGATGCGGGGAAGCAGAATTCTCATAACTACAGTATTTTTCAGACTATAGGATGCACCTGACCATAAGACGCACCTAGGTTTAGAGGAGGAAAACAAGAAAAAAAAAATCTGAACCAAATGGTGTACTAAAATATTTAATAAAATATAACAGAATAATATTTCAACCATGTAAAGTGAACAGCAGTCAACAGCAGTATTAAGAACCATCATCACTGTCATTAACAAATGAGGAGAGTCTTTAAGGTCCAAGTACTCTTCTAGTTTCCTGGGAACCCCAAGAACTCATCATCACTAGTGTCAGAATTCATGAAGCTCAGTTGCTCACAATCACTGATATCACTTTCTTCACTATCTTCATATATGATACTATTTTCAGTTCCATCTAAGGCATTACTAATGCCACACTTTTTGAATGACCCTACAACAGTTTCACCCTTTACTGACAGGTCAGGTAATACACATCACAGTCTGTGATGCAAAAATATTTGCTCCATAAGATGCACAGACATTTCCCCCCACTTTCTGAGGAAAAAAAGTGTGTCTTATGGAGCAAAAACTATGCCAATTATATTTTGAGTTACGTACAATGTTGAATGAAAGGATATTTTAAAATATTATATCCCTTGTTACATACAATGATCAAGAAAAGTTATGCCTTAGAAATCTTGGTTTAGCAGTGATTTTATAATGAAATAACAGTAATAAAAAGGGGAAATTTATCTTTGTTAAGAAATTCACTGAGATATGCAAACATGTGTGACAAAAGGAAACACAGATGTAATCCCATGAAATAAAAGATGCCATTGAGCTGGAAATGCAGGTGGAACTTAACTGATCCAGGGAATGGATTAGTTGGTCACACCAGATACCTTTGTAGGTATACTGCAAAATAAGAAAATACTCAAAAAAAAAAAAAGCTTTAAGATTTATAGATTAAAGCATAGTTGTGCTCATTACAAAAGACACCTTTGCTTTACAGAAGAATTTATTGAAGTCTCAGTACTGTGGTGAATTCCCAATATAATTATTTGCCAAAAGCTGATTACAATGTATCTCCTGTCTTTGGATAAAAGGAAGCAAAATAACTTTTTATTTATTTATTTTTTTGTTATGACGTTTGTCTATTTCTTTCTTTTGGTGAATAGACCTACTCTTCTCAGGATAACTCAAGTACATAATGACGCTAGCAAAGAGGAGGGCATAGGATTGTTTCTAGGGCAACAAGTGTAGATTAGCAGAAATTCCTGAGTTATTTTTCCTTCTTGGAGAAGTCCCACTCCAAGGCTCTTGCACAGGCTTCTTACCATTCATATAAACCAGCCAGATCACATCAAGAAGGTGAGGAATTCAATGAGTCAGTCATTCATCACATTGGACTTGACTCAAAAGAACTACAGGGTACAGGGTTTGGTCCTGTATTACTTTTTATTGTTGTTGTTTTGTTTTTGTGTAGGACACAGACAATTCTACAGGGTGGGACAAAAGTAGGTTTATAGTTGTTTATACAGAAAATAGTACAATAATTAATAAATAACAAAACAAGAAAAAACTGTGTTGTACATACTCAGAACTATAAACTTACTTTAGGTCCACCGTGTATTAGCCTTATATTTATCTTCTCTTTCTTAAGGTGTATCTGGTAAAATAAATGAATATAAATAAATAAAAGTAATAAAAATTAGCTTTATCAGAGAACATTTTCTTGTAGGTTTCATTAGCAATAATAAAGCAGTGAGTATAAAAACAGTAAACACATTTTCAGTGAATCACCTTTTTTTAAGGTCTTTAATCCCCAAGTTTATAGATACATGAATAAAATTAGTGAATGGCTTAGGACATGCACAAGTGAAAAATGTAACTTTTATAATATTTTCACCTTCCCTGCCACTGAGAAAAATTAGAAATGTTTCTCTATTATTCTTAATATATGTATAGTATAGTGAGGAATTGAAATATATACAAAATAATATTATAATGCAATAGCAAGTCAGTCTACCACATATCTGAAGACTCCAAAAAGATAGACCTTACCAAGCTTGTGGTGAGAGATGGGCTAAGGAACATATTCTAGAAACAGGTGATGGCTTTGGTAAATCTTAAATGATTCAAGAAATGTACAGGGGAGACTGCTTTAAGAAGAAATAATAACATGAAGACTTGTAAAGTCACATCCAAGAAAGCTTCTGTTACTCTGGAGTGCAGCATGGAAATTAAAGCTAGAGAAGAGACATGTACTGAAACTATTACTGAGAGTTATTTCCTAGGAGCATTAGGCAGTAAATGTAGTTGTAGTGTAGGTAGGTAGGAATAGATTTAAAGGAAATACTCCAGAGAATAAGGAACACACTTTAGAATCAAATGATGATGTACCTTAAAGAGAGCCCTGGTAACAGGTTTAGTACAAAAGTGGGGTGATTGTTATAAAGAAATACTTAGGAAGTAAAAGCTGCAAGATTCATTGGTTGACAAGATATATGAGAAATGAGAGGTAACAGTAATGGATGACTGACTCCCAGGTTTGTAACTTGGGTGACTGAAGAAATAAAGAGAAAAATGATCAGACAGGAGAATACCAAAAGCTCAGTGAGACTGAATTTGACTTTCAGGTACCCAAAGGCACCTCAAAGAAGACTTCTAGGCAGATGATACATTTTTACACTTGTAACCATACTAGAGATAGTAAAAATCATAAAAATGACAAGTTCTTAAAAGGAAGAGAAACGTAGAACTTTAAAAGAGGAGGATCAAGAAGGCAGTCAGCTGCTTCAGGATGAAGCTGACACCTCTTTCCTAGCCACTGACTGCCAGAAACTCATAGATGTGGATGATGAACACAACTTAGTACCTTGTATGAGAAGCATATGGCTACAGAAGTTGCTGCTGATGCTCTGGGTGAAGAATGGAAGGGCTATGTGGCTCCAATCAGTGGTGGGAACACAAACAAGGTTTCTGCATGAAGCAGGGTGTCTTGGCCCACGGCTGTGTCAGTCTGCTGCTGAGCAAGGAGCATTCCTGTTATAGACCAAGGAGGACTGGGCAGAGAAATTGCAAATCTGTTCAGGGCTGCACTGTGGATGCCAATCTCAGTGTTCTCAACTTGATCATTGTAAAAAAAATGGGAAAAATATAGTTCTAGTTTCACTGATACTACTGTGCCTTGCTGCCTGAGGCACAAAACAGGTAGTGGAATCCACAAACGTTTCACTTTCTCTGAAGAAGATGATGATGTCCACCAATATGTTATGAGAAAGCCCCTACACAAAGAAACAAGAAACCTAGCACCAAAACACCCAAGATTCAGTGTCTTGTTACTCCAAGTGTCTTGGAACACAAACATCAGCATATTGCTCTGAAGAAACAATGTACTAAGAAAAACAAGAAATGCACTGCAGAATATTCTAAACTTTTGGCTAACAGAATAGAGTGCTGAAGAAGAACACCAGGAACATTGTCAAGAGAAGTAGACTGCCCTCTCTGAGAGCTTCTACCTCTTAAGTCTGCATCCAGCCAAAAATATTTTCTAAGGATGACAAATAAATAAGAACAAACATCAAAAAAAAAAGTAAATAAATAAAAGAGGAGAATCAAAGGTGAAATTCTATATCAGAGTTTAGAATATAAGAGTAAAAAAAGAAATTCAGAAATGATGAAAACATGTTACGGTGAGAGAAAAGAACCAGCAGGGCAATTAAATGGGAGAAAGAGTAGCCTTTGTAACAACTGATGCTCAGAAAACTAAGTACCTACATGCAGAGTTAAGTTGGACCTTTGTTTCACACCATATATAAAAACTCACTCCAAAATAAACGTAGCTAAAATAATAAAATTCTTAGAAGAAATTACGGACATACATTTACATGACTTGGGTGAAACAACCCCTTTTTTAGATACCAACAACATAAGTGACAAAAGAGAAAATAGATAAATAAATACATTTTATGGAAATTAAAAACATTTTTGCCGAAATTAACACCATCAAGAATATGAAAAGTTAATCCAAGGATTGGGAGAAAACATTTATAAATCAAGTATTTAATAAAGAAATTATATCCAGGATGCTAAAAAACTAAAAATTCAGAAATAAATTAGAAATGACTCAATTAAAAATGGGCACATAATCTGAATAAATATATCACAAAAAATAGTAGATGAATGGAAAATAAGTATGTGAAAAGATGCTCAATATGATCAATCGTCAGGTAAAAATAAATCAAAACCACAATGAGATAGAACCTCGCATTCATTAGGATGGCCATAACAATAATAATAAACTGAAAACACCAGTGTTGGCAAAGGCGTAGAGAAATTGACACCTTTATCTATTGATGGTGCAAATGTATAATGATACAGCTATTTTGAAAAGAGTTTGTTAGTTTCTCAAAAAAAGATTAATTAATTAACCACACTGTTATCATGTGACCCAGCAATTCCTCTCCTCCGCATATCTCTAAGAAAACTGGAAACAGATGTCCATATAAGAATTTTTATATGAAAGTTCATAGCAGCATGATGCCTAATAGCCAAACCATTGTAACCACCCCAATGTCAATGAACGAATGAATGAATAAATGAGCGCAACGTGGTATAGCCCTACAATGGGATATTATTCCATAATAATAAAAAAAAAAGAAGTACCGACACATGCTACATTGTAAATAATTGAGACATAAATATGAATGTAACCATTCACCTAAGTTCATATATATTATGACCAAATTTTTATAATAGGTCAAAAATTAGGCACACCCATAGAGATAGTAATTAGATTAGTGGTTGCCAAGTGTGTGGAAAAGGGAGAAAGAAAGGAGTGGTGAGTGACTGCTAGTGGGTACAGGGATGAGGAAAATATTCTGGAATTAGACGGTGACAATTTCATAACCTTGTGATAATACTTTAAAAACATTGAGTTGTATACTTTATAAAGGTAATTTTTTGGTATCTGAATTAAAACTTAATAAAGCTCTCTCTCTCTTTTTTTAAGATTCTCAGTGCCTTCCAATCCTTGCATTTTATAGAGACAAGCCTTTCAGTGTAACTGCATGGGCTTTCTTGATGTCTTCATCCAGACTTGAGTGTAGTTACTGCAAATTGCTGAGCTCAGTATTGGGACTCTGCACAGGTCAAGTGATTTCAGCTAAGTGAATCTCCTGCCTGCACTGCTGCATCTTTAACATTTATACACCAAATCTTTGAAGCCATGAAATTAATTCTGGATTTGAGTTTTCCTGTGAGAGTGTGGACAGAATGTCATGAGTGATAGAGACTTATGGTCTTGTAATTCTGCAAGAAGAAAGGACTTTTGCTGAAAGGCAGATCTATACTAGAATTCAGAACACAATATTTCAGCTCTGTAAATCTGCAAGAGCTTCTGAAATCCCACTTAGGTTCACTTTCCTGGGTGTGCTTCCCTGATGCTCTCATGCCCTTCTAAGTTAGTTGTCTCCTTTATCTGCTTGCAGAAATGCATAAAGGCCAACAGACCTTGTAGGTCTTTCTGGCATTTAATAGAGATGTACAACATAACCGTATGGCAGGCTAAATAAAATTCATTCTGATACTTACCTTTCTTGGTTGACAATTTACAGTAGTCCATTGCTTTATGTTGTAAATATAATAAATAACACAATTTAGGTTAGGGAAAGTCTTTTATTACATATATACATATATATATGTATGTATGTAGAGAGAGAGATAAATATATATATTTTTAACAAACCCTTTTTCTGAAGAAAACAAGTGTTTTGAAATGATGCAGAGTGAATTTGAATTCCATCTTCATATATAAGTAACTTAGTAAAACTGAGGAATTACTCAATCACTCTGGATCTGTCTCCTCAACTGCAAAAGAAGATAATGATAAAAATGACTATCATACTTGGGTTTTATAATTAAGGCACAGATAATGAAGTCTATCTTGTTATGTAAACCAAATGTGTTCTATGAATGTGAGTGTTACTTCCTAGTATACACACTTTTTAAAAGTTACTAAGTATTGTCATATATCGTTGGTGAGTATGCAACTCAATGGTCACTTTCCAAACTGAGCAGGAAACCTATTATTAGACAATTCCATCAGGAACAAACTGAAGTACATGTTTTCCTTTGGAATCACAGTTCTGTTTTAGCAAAATGTAGTGTAATTTTTCTATTTAAATAACATGCAATTCACAAGCAAGTTGATTTGTATACTCGTATGCTTAGCTATATCTGTTGTGGATCTTACTATTGCCCAAGGGGCTGGTATCCAGTTTGCAAAAGTTACCACTCAGCTATTTTAGCAACCTGGGGTTTTAAAGCAATATCTGCTCTCTGTGAATGTTTCAAACTTCAATTCCCTTAAAAGAAAAACAATCAGTAAATTAGGTGGTTAATTATTTAACTTGTCTCCTCTTTAAAATAAAGATTTATAACAGATGTACTTTTCCTACAAACACTGTCTTTAAAAAATTAGGTTAAAGGAAATGCTTAACCCAAATTTTACTGCACATGGCTTACCCCTGAGTAGTGGAATATGAGCTGAACCCACTAGATAAGAATTCTGGAAGACCATAGGCCTTTGCCTCATAGGTCTTTGGTGCATCTCAGCCTTAATTGAACATCAACTCTATGTTTATCATTGGGCTAGTTGTGCTGAGTGTGATGTTTTAGGCAACAGTTTAAGATTTAGAAGAACCCAATCCTTTGTTAATCATCCTCCTCCTCCTCCTCCTCATCATCATCATCCAGCTCAGATCTTGATGGTTTTCAGTTTCTTCCTCTCTATAATAAATTATATATATATGGAGAGAGAGAGAGAGAGGCTCTTACAAGGATCAAATGAAATAATGCATGAGGAAATGCTTTATAAACATTTATCTAACCAGGATATCCTGCTGGAATATCAAAACTATTGCATGTTGTAAGGATCCTAGAATTGAACATCTCAGTAGATGAAGTTGGCTGTTTTCCAGAATTGCTTTTGCCAAATGCTACTTTGCATTTGAGTTGTGTTATATCATTTTACTAATTTTTCAAAGTAAAGAATATAAAATATAAGAAGTCCATAGAAAATTTGGAAAATCTAGAAAACAAAACAACACATAAATTTTTCTGCCTCTTAATGCCACCACTCGGTGTTAATTACTGTTAATATTTTGGTGAATTTCTCAGAATGTCTCTCCTCGACTCATGAAAAGAATCTCTTCAGGTGAGTGAAGCTCGGCCACTGCCAGCTGCTAGTACAAGCAGAAATATTGAAATCAGAGAAAGGTCAGAAATCTTTGAAACCCAGAAGCAGCAACATCTTAACGTTCCGGAACCTCCTTACAGTTTACGTTTGCAGACTAAGAAGCTTGCCACGGCTTTATGGGCTCAGTGTACATTTCTGGAGGCTGCTTACTTCCGCTGTCTTTCCATCTTCAAGATCAGGCGAGTCATTATGCATTTTTAATCAGAATAATATCTGAAAACTCTCTCCAGAGCAATGTTCTTCCAAACACTGTTTCAGCGAGTGAGAGACACGTGCCTGTAATCTAAGCGTCTGCTAGTCGTTCACAGTGCCTGGTCTCACCTCCTGCGGAGCACGCTGGTGCAACTACAGGCAAATTAGACTTATCGTCGACCCCGCCCCGTCCCTCCCCATCCTCGGGGGGAAGCTGGTATAAATGGTCACCGCAGACGGGTGAGCACAGCCGGTTGACCGGAGCACGAGGGGCCATTGCTGGGCACCTCCTCCCAATCCCCACGCAGCCACCAGCGCGAGTGACAACGCGTTCTCCGGACTCGGGCTCCGGCTTGGAGCGGAGGTGCCGCGCGAACAATCCCGGGCAGGGAATGACTCGCTGCTGGTGACATCACTCCCAAAGATACTCCCTGTTCTCTGTGTCTCAGTGCCTGCCTTCGCTAGGCATCGGTCGGTTTGTCCGTTTCTGTCTGCCGCTGGAGAGAGCTTATCGCCGGCTGGGAACGGAGCCGGGCACCGGGGAGAGAGACAGGACCTGGAAGGCGGACTAGCGAGCGCAAAGGCAACAAGGGAAGGAGGACCCTGGCAGGCAACAGAATGAAATTCAGCCCCGCGCACTACTTGCTGCCGCTCCTGCCTGCGCTGGTCCTCAGCACCAGGTGAGTCCAGGAGCGTGAGGGACCTTTACCATGGGGCGCTGCTGGTAGGTTGGTCCTACTGCAGGTCACCTGTGGGGGCCAAGGACAGACACTTAAGCTCTTTGCATCTCCCGCCTAAGTTATAGGGTCCCTCTATTTTTAGGCTCCTGAAATCCTTTGGAGAGAGCAGAGTCCTTTTCTAGATATCCCAGTCTTTAAAGAAAGTCTCAGCCTTGCTCCCAGTGAGGCTACCAAGCAAGAGCTTTCCCTTCCAAAGACACGTTCTCTCCAGCACTCGTAATAGCAAAGGATATAACACGCAGTAACCAACCACAATAAAGGACACAGGGAGACAAGGAGGGAACTGGCACCAGGCTGTGTCCTTTTACATTGGAGCTGCCTCAATAGTCACAAAGCTTCCTTCTCCCTCAAGTGTGTGTAATTTTAAGGTTCAGGGACCCAGAAAAAAAGAAATAGTTAATCCCTGAAGATGGTAAGCCTTGCACAAAAGTTCCTGGACTTGCAAAATACCTGTTTTTATGTCTTGTGTGGGCTTAGCGGTAAGCATTTTCATTTGGTTGTCGTGTGAACAGATCTAATTAAGGAGCACGCAAGGTGATTAAAAGTTAGAAGACACTCTCAGAGTGCTGATGCAGAGATCCTAGTCAGAAACAGTTAAACACTGTACTCCATCGTTGACCATACATGGGACTTTAAGCCCCAGCACAGAGGAGCTATTTTAAGAGGAGGTTTCTTACAAAAAGTGATTGAAAGAGTTTTGTGACTCTGCACTGTTCATCGAATCCCAAAGTTGGTGATGGGCTCGTATTCCTCTTGCACAACAGCAGCACAAGGGTGAACTGTTTCACTGCCCAGCACGAAGCCTTCATTCTGTATGCACTTAGCATCGCATTGGCAGCAGCCTCTTTCCCTTGGCTACTATAAAATAAAATAGCCCACACAGGATGAAGCTCTTTTCAAATCTGTGTAAATGGAAACATTCTCTGGGTGTGTGTCTGATGAAAAATGAAAGGGAGAATAAAAGGGTTGTATTTAATTCTAAAATTAAATGTGTAAAGAAAACTCATTATGCATGAAAAATCAAGGCAGTACAATTCTTGAGTCCATTTCTAATCTACATATCAGCTTTAAGGTCTTGTAACCAAACTTTCCCTTTAGTGCGAGGATTGTTAGGTTTAGCCTCAATAGTTGATAAACTTGGTTTTTCCTTCCAAACAAAGCCCAGGTGACTTTCCCAGACTAAAGTA
Organism: Furipterus horrens; assembly: GCF_987537825.1. Lineage (NCBI taxonomy): Eukaryota > Metazoa > Chordata > Mammalia > Chiroptera > Furipteridae > Furipterus > Furipterus horrens. The sequence continues at coordinate 28,026,981 of NW_028327172.1, read as the reverse complement.
AAATGAGTTCTATTCTTTAATTTCTCTGAGGCTTGCTGGTCACCTCCGTTCAGAAAATGTAGATGATTCTACAATCACCCTGCTCCTAGTATTATAATAATTTTCTCCAATTACAAAGCTCATTTTAAGATTTGTGGTTAGCTGTAAACATCTCAATGCAAATTGTTCATTATAGTTACTCTTTGACGTGCCTTGTCATTTACTCTGAACTTTATGTTGTGGTTTAATGATTAATTGTAAAGTCTTTTAGAAAAAAGTAATTCTCAAAGTTTGAGCCTTAAGTAGACGCCTCTCAACATATACATGGAATAGAAAATATTTAAACAATGAAAACCTAGACTGAAGTGATTTTTAAAGACATGGAAATCTCTAGTGTTCGAAGAGTACATTTAAGAATGCTGTAATTCAAGTGGTGTAGAAATCTCTAAGGTCTCTAGCTTCAAAAGTTTTAATGTTGGTTATATAGTACAGAGACACAAAGAACCATCATGCTCCCTTTTATGAAAGTTGTAACTAAGAATAGTTTTAAAAGTAGTCAACCCACTTATTACAACAAATATGAGAATTAGTCATTTCTAGATTACTTTAGATATGAAACTTCTTCAGTGTTGGTTGTATGTGAAAATTGTGACAGGTCTTTACATTTTCCTTTTTACCTTACTCAACAAAAAGAACACGGTGGGTTCAAAAAAGTGAAACTTTTTATAACCAGTGGCATGTCTTGTCATTGTGATTACTCAGTGGCAATTTATTTTGCTGGATTCCCAGAACACTTTGAGACAATATGCAAATTAATAAATGAATACAGTACTATCAGTATGTCATTTTGCAAGAAGACATTATGTTTTAATGGACTCTAACAGAAGGCAATTCTCTTTGCATCATTTAAGGGTATTGTAGACATATGGTTAATGTGCAGGTTAGAACCTGAGCTGCCCAGGTTTGTGAGAACAGTTGCATTAATAAAGGTGAGCTTATTGTCCTGCTGAGAAAAACTGTAGCTCAGCCATGTCCATGTGTGATGGTGGGTTTTCTAGCCAAAGACATCTGTTAACTTAGTTTCTTAGTCATCCTATTTGTGAAGCAAATTGCATTTCACATACTTAGACCTTGTTGAATGCATTAGCAGAACGTGGCCCTTGCTAGATTTTTCTTTAGTCTGTATCACTTGTCTTTAATTATCAAGCTCTTTATAAGTGTGAGAAATGTAGATTTGAGACTCTTGGTGCAAAAATGTATCTGCTTCAACATTTCTTTCTCTGGGTCTAGCTCTTTAATAGTTGCTATTATCTTTCTAATAGGTTTAAAGTTCAGTTCTGTTTAAAAATACAGGAATGTGTTCACTAAAACAAATGAGGCAATTAGAGAGTTACTATATAACAGTATTCTACCCACAGAGATGAAAACTCTAGAACAATTCTGCCTTTTAAATATACATTTTTGAATACCTTTCAGTTTGTGTTTGCTCCTCATTTCCACTTGTTATAGCAACTTTAGATGCTGAAGCACAAAAACTCCATAATGGTTTACCATAGCGAACAATATCTATGTCCTGAAAGAAAACTAAATGTTCACCTTTCCCAATAGCCAAGAATGATCTGTTTTGTTGGTAAACCCCATGGAATTAAAAAGAGCAGTTTAATTTGCTGCTGCATTGTCTCTTCTCTTTAGAAAGTACATATACATTCAGAAAATGCAAGTAATGTTATAATTGACTTAGTTAATAAAAAAACATTTAACCTTTATACAAATACTTGTGGTCAAAGAAAACAAAACGTGTTGGTTTAATAGCTTCAGAGTAGAGTGACTGTACTTTTGAAATAACCTCATGCTGTAGAAGCATTAAATTGCAATTCCAAGGCAGCCAGCAATTCACTTCAGAAAGAAGCAGTATAAGGACTGAAAGGGTTAGGAGGGTAAAAAATCTTTAGAAGTTCTTGGTGAAAAGGGACCCATGGAGCGCTGGAGAAGCCTTGTGCATTAAACTGCTGAACCCCTGTTCCTTTATGCTGTGGTTTTACCCTTGATGCCCTTGGTTTTTTTTGAGTTTAAGTGACTTAATGGGGAGAGGAGCATGGCAGGGGAGGAGTGAAGGTCTACTGACTTCTGATGGTTTTCCTTCAAGCAAGAACTTGAAGCAGATGGTTGGTTTTAGTCCTCCCAACAGGAGTCACCTTATAGGTCTCTACTGGGCCATCTGATCAGCAGCCATGCCACATGTTTACTTTGGACTCTATTGGTAGAGGACACTATATATTTAAGATGCCCCAGGTTCCTATTTGCATTGTGCTTATATCTGTCCTGAGAATCAGTTTGATTTATAGGATAAAAGAAAGACAAACATCACGACAAGGAAATAATAAGCCCGCAAAGTTTTTTTTTTTTTTTTTTTAGGCACATAAATATAACAGAGGAAGCATTCTTACTTTAATTCCCCCAAATTGATCTGCGGCAACCTGGAATTATTTTCCCCAACCCTGTACATAGTGGTCTTGCCCCCCCCCACACACATTTAATCTGACCCTATACACTTTCCTTTGTGATAAGAATTTGCGTTATGTATAATAAAGTTAGATAAATGCCTTTTCTAGGTTAAGAAGATATTAACAAGCAACTATCTTGAATTGTCAAATTTAAATTTTGGACCTTAGTTGACAATATCCAATAGCATTTTTTAAAATGACTTATTTGGGCATTATCTTTATAGACTAAGTTTCCCCATGACTAATGAAAGGGACACCTCAACCATTTATGGTTTGATTAGACAGTGGCCCTAGACTACTTTCTATATAATTTAAAGAAAGAATTTGACCTACCACCTACCAACCGAGAAGCAAACTTTACTGAAACTGCTGAGAAGCATGTGGTACTAATGAAATAATATTTTTTCATGTGTGCTATGAGAGTGCTTGTGTTTTGTGTGCATATGTATGTCTGGTGGATGGGTATGCCTATTTTTGACTGACTTCTAGATGAAAATCCCTTTAATAAATAGGGCTAAATACTTTAAGTAACCTGATTACAGAGATAATGTTCAATGCAAAGTTTTCTTCTCTTGGAAAGTTAAAGTAAACATTTAAATTTGTTTTTATAACCGTTAGTGATATCTTTGATGTTTTCATTATCATGGGTTAAAAGTGTGCCTGCAATGAGTCAGTTATTGTATAAAGCATCAAGGCAATAAAATAATACATTAGTTACAAATATATGTCCTTGTAATCTAGTCATGGACAGAAATAACTATGTATAATAAGAGGTTGGATAAATAACAAGAAATATTTTAAACAAAGTTCTAAGTGTGAATAGAGGAAAGAGTGAATAATGCCAGTTAAGGAGTATCAGAAGTAACTTCTGTTTTCAAGAACAAGGAGAGAAATAATATTTTATGGTTGACTTTAATATTGTACAACACTTGATTGTGTAATATTAAGAAAATTTCTCAGCCCCTCTATCCGGTTTTCTAATGTAGAAAAGAAAACTACTGATAGAAACTACTTGAGAGGGTGTGGTAAAGACTGAATGAATTCATCTAGAAAAAGACTTTACCGTATCCCCTAGAACACAGTAAGTGCTCAACAGAGTTACACTGTGCAGCTGTTACTATGTTGTTGTTTCTATTTCCATGAAACCTTCACATCTGTGATAGATATGGACATAGCAGAATAAGTGAAAACTTGGATACAAATCAACTGGATGACACAAAATTAACAAGATTAATAGGCACCATCCAAAAGAAAGAATGTGTTAGCAAAGAAGAGAGGCAACAGAAGAAGCAGTAAGGATTACCTGGTAACTAGGCTGGCACTTTCAAAAGTGTTTTGTTGGCAAATGTGATTCATCACAAAAGTATATGTTTAACTACTTGTATATCTGTTTTAAATTTAATTGCACTTACAGAACATGAATCATAATATCAATTCAAAGCCCTAAGCACAGGTGTCAATGAATAAAAAGGGATGCTTTCATACTACATAGGCAGGGTTGATAAGAAGGTTTCTACAACTTTATTTTCTACTTGTTAATGGATTTCATCAAGTATTAGCAATCCATAAAAGGTACAGACATTTAGAAAAATCAAGGGAAGAACAATCTGAGAACCACTGATAAAGAAGAAGCCCATCAGTTTGTTACATGTCTTCAGAATTATCATATAAAAGGGATTTTATACTAACCCAGCAATGAAAGAAGCTTGAGAGATCATCTAATATTAACTATTTTTACATACTTCATCACAAACTATCTATAACTATGCCATGAATTTCTAATTATGAAATCAAAAAATATATTTTTTGCCATAAATTATGTATGTGATTGTGCATTGACATTTATCAATCTAGTGGATCGTAGCACAGGGTATAATTTGCTGCTCAGGGGAAATAAACAGCATAGATCTTATTAAGTTTGCATCAGATAAAGAACACATTTTTACTGGGGCATCTAAGAACTTTGTTTCATGATTATAGGAGGCAAAGAAATATCAAAAATAAATCATTCCATTCAGACACAAACTGGAGGTAAACCAAGTGAATTGTGCTCTTAGGATGATTTTATAAACACTAGGAGACATTGTTATACTACATTGCAATTGCAATTATGTCTGACTTTTTTGGTGTTGCTTTCTAGTTTTTTAATTTCTATGAGTGCACTTCCATGGTTGTGTTCCAGGCCAAAGCTCTTCATTCTGAAGTTGAGAAAATGGAGATCCAGAGAAACTGAGACTTATCTACGTCCACAGAAGGCAACCAAAACAGGAAACCAGAACTTGCCCCAATCCACCTTGTGTTTTATCATTTGCTCTCCATGATACACCTCTTCTGTAGTCAAGCCACATCTGTATAGTTGGTTCCTACAGTATATTCAGAGCTATCCTAATTATTGTGGATTATAAAGTCATTTTAAAACTAATTCTCTGGCCAGATGTAATTAAGATAGAACAACAGGCTATTGTCAAATGGAATTACAGTTGTTAAACACCATTTGTTCACCTGCATTCAGTTGTTTGTTGAAGAGTAAGCTGGTCTAAAAAAGATGCTAGGTAATCTTCAAAACCCAAAGCAGAATCATTAATGAGCTCTCACGATTGCCCATAGTTTACCTCTCAGTGGTTCCTACTGATCTCTCAGTTGTAAAATGACATTTTTGGTGCCTTTGGGATATTTTTATTGAAACTATTTCCTATAAACATATTTCTTAGTTAGGCATTTGTTTATATATTTCTTACCTATTAAGTCTATTTTGCAGCTGTGTGGTATTGTTTAAGGGCAGCATACTTAACTCTCTTACAAAGATGAGATATTAAATATGTTCACTTTCAGCTTTAATGTATGGTGACATTACTTTTCATTTCGTTTACAAGTCTCTATATTTTCATTATGGACTATGAGTGATTTATAGTTATATAAAAAATTTTTAGGGTTAAGTGGTCAGAGATTTCACCTTACATGTATATATCACAAATTATTTGCCTTTGAATAGGTTTCCTAACCACTCCAAGACTTACATTTCTTATCTATAAATGGGAAAGTAATAATATAAAACATTTAGGGTTAAAAATATATTTAAGCTCTATCTTAGTGCATGCACATTACTGTGATTGCTGTTCCTCAGGATATCCTAAATTTATTAGCTATTATTTTACATTAAGATTACAATTTAGTAGGTTGCTTTTATATTGGACACCTTAAGCAATCAACACTTAATTTAATGATTTTGTTAAAAAATCAAAATAAATGAATTTTAAAGTTCTTGATTGGTATAGCCAAAATGACAAAACCATGATTTATTATATGATAAGATTCTTCTGCAGGCAAGATGGGGAGGACACTGAGCCCAGTGAATGATCCTTAGGAAAAAAAATGGAATGAAAAACATGAAAGTATTTGCTGCTTTTCAAAGTAGTCCGCACACTTGAGCTATAGTACTGGCAAAAGCTAATGATTCTGGGCCAGCCTTCCTCTCACATGTCTATAGAGGATGTGACGTTTTGTGACTTTCTTCTGCCTATCGTTAAGGGGGTCATAAGGGTTTCTAATTTATCTCCCTTCAGACTCTGAATCAAAACAGAACTCTGAGAATCTAGAAACACTTCTTCATGGAGTAGCTGGTTAATGGAGCAGGAGTTACAGGGAATGTTTGCCTTGTCACATGGGTTAACTCCTAAGACTATGAAGTCAGGCAGCCTTTGAATCAGCCTTACTAGCTACATGACCTGGAAATGTCAATTAAGGTTTCTTAACCACATTTTTCTCATCAATAAAGAAGGGATAAGAGTGTCCCTTTCATAGATTTTTGAAGAAGATTGAAAAAGCTAGTGTATATAAAGCATAGTGTCTAGCACAGAGAAGTAAAACTTAATTTTTCCCCCCAAGCTCATGCAGATAATTGAAAGCTAATGTGAAAGCCAATTCTGGATCAAACCCACGTAGGAATGCTGACTTAACGTCTGTAACATTGTCAAGAAAAATAAGAAAAACCTGTATGACCTGACCTAGCTTCCATTTTTAATCTGAAAACTCCAAATTATGTTGCTTAATATGGTTAAACATTAAATATTACTACAATATCACATTAATACCTTTTCAAAAGACCATTTATTTTTAAAATTTGCCTAAAGATGGCAGGACCAAAGAGATATATCTTAAACTTAGACATCATAAACACCAACAAAACTTTTGACGAGGTGAGAGATCTGGACTTTTATAATTAACTGGTCTTATAATGGGATGGATGAGGTTGATCACAATCTCCACAGCATGGTAGAGACAAAGGGGCTGGGATGGCAGAGAGCTTTCTGAATGCTGTGTGATTGAGCAGAAATAGTAGGAGTAGAAAGGAAAACTCTCCAATATTAGATTTCCTGTTTTTGTTTTTCGTTTTTAATTTTCTTTTTTCTAATGCTTGTAGTCACTAATTGCTGGTTTTTGCAGTAAACTAAACTCTAAATATTGGGCCAGAAAGAGGGAGTAAAACTCGCTCATTTATAAAAGAAATTAAAAATGCATGAAAAACTGAAGTGACATGTTGGGGAATAAACAAATATGGTCGAGGAAGCTTTATATTGTTAAGAGCATGTAACATTTTCCTTCATATGCCACAAAGTGAAATGTGAGGACATTCTGCATAAAAAAAGTTCATATAAAAAGTAGGGGCAGACTTTGTTTTTCTGGCACTGCAACTTAGAAATATATTGAAAGATACTGAATTCTTTTTGTACATTTTGTGTATATCTATTTCATGTGGTCTTTTTATACAATATGAATGTTAGAGGTTTAGCCAATATTTTTGAGGACTAATCTTCTGGAACTATGTTTAGATCTGTACTCTTTGTCATCTAGCCCTTGTTTCCTTGCAATACATTATATTCATTTATTTTTTATCACTAGGAGACTGATTTTTGAACATATTAAATGATTGGCCTATATCCTCCTAGCTGGAAAGTGGTCAGATCCTAGTTCATTTCTGAGATTTGCTTTCTGAATGCAACTATAGCACTGCCTATAGCAACTAATCTCTGTACCAATACACACAGAAGAGAAATAATAATGTATAACACAAATAAAAAATGCTGAAACTAAACCGTGTTGGCAAATAACTATTTTTATGCCTACATAAAAGTATTCTTAAAATAAATTAGCTAAAGAAATTTATTATTTTAATGGTCAACCAAATTGAAACCTTTGTTAAAAATACAGTGCAAAAGTTTGCCAGTTAAGTTCAATATTTCTGTGTAAAAAACATATATCTCCTTAGATTCAGGTCTTTCAAAGCATATTTGTCAGTGTACCTAAATGAGAATCACCCAAAATGCTTGGTAAAAAGGTAACTTCCTGGTCCCTAGTCTAAATATATAAAATTAGATTCTTTGAAGAAGAAGCCGAATAATTTTTACTTAATGTGGAACTCGAATACTTCTGAAGTACATGAAAGCTTGGAAACCTCTGCTTTAGTATCTAAGAACTATAAATTCTGGAACACCTTGATCTCTTTGGTATTCACTCAGCATGGATATTGTAGCTGAAGTCAGGAGCTTGGAACAACGGTGACGTTTTACAAAATCACAGCTATTTTCAAATGTATATAAATAAATTCAATGAGTATCTTGCCATGTACCCATCTACATGTATCAGTCAAGTTACATGAAAGTAATTCTCTGCCTCGTATAGCTTTCTGCAAAGGGCTGAGAAAAATGCTCAAATAAACTAAATGATGTAAAACTATATTACATGGATATATCAGGGGCATACTCTATTTAGATAGCAGTTGACATCAAGGTGAAATCTATGAATACACTGAAAACAAAAGAAACCTAACTCTATTACCCACCTTGCATTCTTTACTTCAAGTGGTATGATAAAGAGGCAAAGAAAACCAAGACCTAAACACGAGGTTATATTAAATGCTCGTTGTTTCGTCCTTGGGACAGGAAATCCGAGTTTTCAGACCAAGTAAAAGTAATACTTAAGCCTTGTAAAAATACAAGTTTTGATTCTGCCCCTCCTCACTCTTTCCCATTAGCAGCAGTTGACTTTGCATGTTGTGGGAAACAAATTCACTCAATTAATTTTTTTGTATTAAACAGAAGGTGCAACGATGCCAGACATATTGCATTAGTTCTTTTCCTCTCGCCATAGCAGTTAGTTCTCCTGACGATGAATTTCTGAGGTGGTCGTACCGATGTTGCCCTCATTTTATATGTGTGGAAACTACGGTACATAGGAGTTGGATTACTTGCCCAAGGTTATAAACTGGTAAGCAGTAGATTTTAATAGTGGATATAAACTCACCATGCTACAGCGCCTCCTAGTGAGAGATATAAAGTACTGGAATGAGCCAGGGTCGGTCTGTGTGTCAGCTTCATTTGTAGGTTCTGATTTTTCAGAAGAAGGAAAGAAAACTAACTTCTTGTCAGGCATCCTCTAAGTTTACAGCTGAATATGACAGAAGATTCTCTTTTTTAAAGTTTTAACTAAAATAATGTTTATTTTATCTAGATTTTATTGTGAAAGAAAGTAATCATTTACTTGTATAATATTGTCTTTATTTATGGATGTTGTTTTCCAAAACCACATCAATGAATGACAGTGCTCTACTGCCTGTCTCCGAGCAGCATCCAGATTTGAACTGCGGTAGGAATCAGACTGACCGGCATGCTAATTGTGCCTCAGCACCTTCTACCTTTGTGATCCCATGTAGTTAGCTCAACTGCCTGGGCTTGTAATTTAAATTTTAAAATGTATAACTAGTTCAGGGTTACTGCTTGTTGTCCTTTTGTAAAAATTATACTACACAGTTCTCTAGGGTTATTTTATTTAATGTTTTCCCTACTCATGAAGGTACTTTGTAGATTAGAGGAGTTTGTATGGTTAAGGTACCAAGAGTCCTAAAAGGTAAAGGTGGAATCTGAACCCATGATGTGATAGGTGTAAACATCCAGATTAGGATCCTCAGACAATAAAAGTTAAAACCAAAATTTGTGGTGTTGGGCATTTGGGAAGTAACTCAGCAACAAAGGAGCTGCTGAGAACCACATGCAGACTAGTGTAAAGAAGGATCTGGTGTCATATACAGACATGGCTGTATGAGCCATGGGATCTGTCCACATTAGCTTTACTTCTCTTTTGTGTGGAAAACCTCCCAGCACCCCCAAGTCTTCAGTACTGTCACCTTTTGTTTTATAGACGTGAAGGGCAAGAGACACCAATCATTTAAACTCAATCTATTTTGAAGACTGAAATAATAATAATAATAATAATGATAAAAATAAATAATAGCCACCAGAGGTTTTCATTAAGAAGTTGAAGTGCTTTTACTGAAACTGCACTCCCAACGGTAGTAAGAAGATAGTACTGTGAAGTAGAAAGTGTGGACACTAAGTACAGTTATATCTCTGTTCAAGATTTAACCCATTTATAGACTGACACATTCATGTCAAAACTGGGGTCTTAAAAAATGGCCTGGTTCCATGTCACAATAATTAACATATAGATATATGTATGTTCATATATATGTGCATGTGTGTATATAATACATATTGCATAGTATACATGGCACATATTATAATATATACTGTTTTAATAAATCATATATTACACATAGATATTTTACAGTATTCTGATAACTTATCCTGGAAAATAGGTTTTGGTTGGTAATACACTACAGTTAGCTTGGTTCTACTCATCATTACAGTGATTCATTTATGTTCACTTTCTTCCCAAAGAGGAATTAGATCTGAAAATGTAAAGATATATCCATTTTTCCTATGTACTCTTTAACTGGATTGACATCATATTGAAGGAATTCTGATGAAGCATCATGTGAGGAAGATATAATATGATATTTTATAAAATTTTATAAAATTTACATTTAAATTTTCATACATGCTCATACATTTTTGATCACCCTGTGCAGCAATTAGTAATAACCCCTTTTTATCAACAAAGAGATAGTTAGTAATGACAACTGGGTGGCTCAAACCCAGGGCTCTGAGTTCCACTTTCACGGTATACAAGTTACCATGGGACTTATAACATTGGAATATAAAGGATGCAGAGTTGCCTTGTCTTAGTCTGCTTGAGCTGTTATGATAGATCAGGTGCCTTAAACAACAAACATTTATTTCTCAAAGTTCTGGAGCTTGGGATGTCCAAGATCAAGGTGCTAGCTAACCCAGCATCTAGCGAGAGAACCCTTCCTGGCTTGCACACTGCCATTTTCTCGTTGCATTATTGTGTGATGAAATGCAGAGAGAGGAGGCACACTCCAGGGTCTCTTTTTTTGAGGTCACTAATCTCATCATGAGAGCTCCACCTTCAAAGGCCCCACCTCCTACTTTTATCCCGGTGAGGGTTGGGGTTTCAACATATACATTTTTGGGAGATATAGAAATGGAGTTTGTAACATGCTGTTGGCTAGCTCCTGTGTCTTAAGGAAAGAGCAAACTGGTTTTATTTTTAATTTTTTAATTTTAAAAAATTCTCACCTAAGTATATTGTTTATTGATGAGACAGAGCAAGAGTGTGTGTGTGTGTGTGTTTGTGTGTGTGTGTGTGTGAGAGAGAGAGAGAGAGAAAGAGAGGCATTGATGTGAGAGTGAGAGAGAAGCATCGATCAGTTGCCTCCCCTATAGCCCTTGACTGGGGATTGAATCTGCAACCTAGGTATGTACCCTGACCGTTACCGGACCTGATACCTTTTGGTGCACTGGCTGATGCTCCAACCAACTGAGCACCCAGCCAGGGCAAAAGCAACTGGTTTTAGATTGTGATGCTGCTTGTTTCTATTCTGGGAAGATGAAGCAAGACTACCAGCGAGGCAGGAGGAACGGAGGTGTCGCATATCCAGTGTTTGACATGTGGTGTCACACATGGTACGGATCCTAAAGATTCAGTGTCTCGGATGTGTCAGAAAGTCAGAAAACTCTCAATCACAGTGCCCTAAACAGGGTGTGAGCTTGCCTCTTTCTCACATGAGGTACAGAGAAGTAGGGACTGTAGGGCTAGTTCATTCTCCATGGTCAGTGAGCAGGGCTGTGCTATCTCATTTGTGGGCCTAAAGCACTTTTACCTTCAACTCCTTCCTCCTTGAAGTATTCATGTAATTACAGTTTTGTGACTGTGTTAGATATTAACACAAGTACTATGTGTTATAGATTAATATGGTGATATTATATTTACCTAAAAGCTTATTTTTTAACTTTAATTGAATTTGTGGGCCCCTAAGAGCATTATGGACATGAGGCCCTAAGCTCACTGTGCCTGTCAGCAGGGACCCAGGCTCTTTCCTGCTCTCTGCTCTGCTGAGGCCCCGACCCCATGGCCTGAGGGCGCTGCTGAAGCTCCGGTCATCCTTTTAAAAACCAGCGGGGGAGAAAGACACAATGTTCTTTCCTTTACAAATACTTCTCATTTGTCAGCCTTAGTGGAGGGCTGTACCCAGATTAAAGGGAAGCCAAGACTTGTAGTCTTTTTATCATCTGGGCAATGTACTCAGGTAAAAATCACAAACTTCTCTGAAAGATAAATAAAAATTATAATTGCTTCCATGCCAAATAAAAAACGAAGTCACTTTTGACTGTTGTTGAGTTAAAAAAAGATTTGATCATTTCTGAGCTGGAAACAACTATACATGAAAGAAAACCTTCAGAGTCCTAAGATAGTCACGATTTTGTAGCAATCATTGGTGAAATTTTATTATATTTTATTTTTATGAATATTGTAACAAGTTTTTTATGGACCAACACTGTCTTACAGCACTTTCAGATATTAAGAAAATATAAGCTTATCAATAGCCATTTTTAAATAAAGCTTCTATTATAACTATGTCCTTAAAGAATTAAAGTGTAAATATAATATTTTTGAATATGCTCAGGACATGTATAATACAAGCTATATAGTTTTGTCTGTGCCTCATCTCTGTGCCTTGTCTCTCATAGCTACAATAAGTTTTGGGGCCAGGATTTGGACCTTAGACTCTGATTCCAAAGTTTAGGTGGCACCATGGAATTTAGTGGATGAATCTAATTAGTACCAAGCAAAGGCTAAATTCTGATAAAAAAGAGTCAATTGCTCTTTCAGGAAAACACCAGCTTTTGTCTATCTGTAACCTTTCAGACACTGAATGTAGAGTGTTTATCTGAAAGAAGCAATGAAAAGGTTATAGGCTGGGAAAAGAAGTATCTCCAGACAGAATGCTAAGTGGAGGACTGCATTAGAATGAAACTGAATTTAGCGTTCCAGTGTGTGCAAGTGACTTACATTATGCAAGTAGTGTCAGGGTTTCCTGGCTGTGTTTTGTAATAAGAAGCACATCTGGGGAAAAAAACAAACAAACAAACAAACCTTGGAAAAAGATAACGTTTTAAGGAGAAGTGGTGAGCACAGTGCCTGTGGTGTATCGCTGGCATTGGGTACAGTTTTTGGAAGAGTCTGGACTGGTGAAAGGGAAGTCTCCCACTGAACGCAGACAGTGACTGTTTTCTGCATATAAGGACATAGAATGAAAACTGGCAGAAAGAGGGAGATAAACAGTTGATGATAACGAGTCCCTTATGCCTCATTCTTAGTGAAACTGTGATACAGTAACACGAGAAGAATGGATGCAAGTGAGCTTGCTTTGCTGCTGAGTGACCCTGGACAAATAAACAGCCCCTGCATCTCAGGGGAACTGAGAAGAGGCTAGATCTGAGAGACTGAGGCGAGGGGTGAGGAAGGCGTGCTATGGTGCTAAGGGAAAACATATAATAAGGGCATGCCCCTGCCTCCCTAGAGCCCAATTTGCAACTAGGTGGTTATGCAGTTCACATTGTGGGGGCTGATAGGGTGACACTTTTATATGAAACCAGCTGAATTTTTGCTGTTTATATAAAGAAAATTATAAACAGAATTCTGTAGTTAGATTTTGCATCCTTTTACTGCTGTTGTTGGGTGCTTGTTAAGGGTGTTGAGATGAGGTTATGACAATGTAGCAGTATTACATGAAACTAATTACTGGGCCAATTTTGGGGGAAAGGAGAACAGTGAAAAACAACAACTCTCTGCTCTGGTGTTGGAGAAAGCAGTACTTCTGGAATAAGCCCCTCAGATGAGAACAGTTCTGTTGGAGGGTATAGGTCAAAGGAATCCAAACTCACAAAACCAAGAAATGAATTGGATCTACTAAAGCCATCTAGGGCTGAACATAAAATCTGAGTTTTTTTATGATTTTGTATCAGAAATTTCCAAAAGGAGAGTAAATTAACTATGAATAAGACCAAAAGATACAGTGAACAATGACTGTCATGAAGATTTTCCGCTGATTTGAGCTCTGAAGTGAAGAGCAAGTGAAGGCTGATTCTTTGCCAGTTCCCAGATTTGTGGGTAGAGACCAGAGCCAGGAGTTCTGTCATAAATTCTTGGAAATTAACCCAATAAACCCAGGGCCTCTGTTTTAGGGGCTGTACATTCATCCTGGAGTGAATTATGAAATCATATACTGTGCCCAGGAGCCCAGAATACATTAGGTAAGCAGAGGGAAGTGGGTAGTGATGCTGGAGAGACCACATCTTCTGTAACTTACCGTCTTCCTGGAGGAGAAGTATAGTCCTGAACCCAAGGACCCCCAAGCTATGAATGACACTTTTGGCAACTAACAAGAGTAATAACTTGTTAATTTTTTAGTTTAAAAGCAAATGAGAACATGAAAATTTGATTTAATTTGTATTTAATAAATAGTAATTGATTTATTACTCTTTACCAATAAGCATATATATGAGTATTTCAGGAAATAACGTTAAGTGCTTGCAGGCTCAGACACATAAGATGGATCCTTGGTAGCAGGTGAGTGAGACCAAATGGTCTGAACACAAGAGTCAAGTTCCTGACCTCTGGGAATAGAGGGGAGGGGGCTGTAGAAGATGTCACAGAAGTCAATGACTTTTCTAAGGGTTTCATCACTTAGAAGTATTCAGCAAAACTTCTGCTTGGGAAAATAAATTTCTGGAAGAGAACAGTAGTGCATAACAGAACTAAGATTAAGTAATAACAATAGCAATAATAATAATAATAAAACTCAAAATTATGGATTATAAGTAAAGAGTGTGAAAAATAGGCAATTTACCCATCCTCTGTACTTAAAAAAAAAAAAAAAAAAAAAAAAACCTTCTTATGGTTATAAGAATTTAGATTAAAATATGTCATGTAAATAAATTTTGTATCACTTAAGGAACCAAAGCAAATTCTACACTGAGTTTGTATATAACTAATGTATTGTAGTTAAAGTATTGTCACTATCTACAAACACGGTTTTATAATTTCAAAACATGAGTATGACACTTAATTACAATAACAAATCTGTGAGACAGGTCTTCTTTTGAGAAGGCAACACACACACACACACACACACGCACACACATGCACACACACACACACACACACTATATTTTCAGCCTTGCATAAAATTGTATAAGGACTGTACAGCCTTGCTTGTGTCAAGATAAGGAATCCTGATCTGTCAGGCTATAGGCAGGCCAAAAAGTCCTGAAAGTTAAGTTTCTACTCAATAAGAGAAGTCTAGAATCAGAGAGAATGCAGCAAGAAGGGGAAATAATATAGGGAATTGGTGTTTCAGGGACTTGACAGATAACAGTTCAGTCAAATATTCAACATCAGAGTATATAGAATGGTCATATGAAGAAATGACCTAGCACAATGGATTTTAGAGATTATAGTAGATCTTCTTGGTGCCTAGTCCAGATTTTCTTCACTAGGAGTGCCCACATCTGCACTGGCTAACAAATGCCTATTTCCAGGAAAATGTCCCTGAGCATACCAAGATTCTGCCCCTAATCCTGGGTTTTATTCATCCTCTTTCACCAACAACTTCTCCCAACTCTACTTCCCCTAACAGGGTTCCTCTTCCTGCCCCAGGGTAGTAATATATTTTTCCCCATCTCATTCACCCACCCTGTGCTGAATTAGGCTTACTCCCCCTCCCTGAGTATTATACACAATTTCCCTCCATGATCCCCCAACTCTCTGGTGTTCTGTACCCCACCCTTATGCAGTCAACTATGTGTCTGATTGATACACAAGTAAAATCAGAAGGCCTCCTGCCTCAATGTGGGTCCCCTCCATGGTGCAGTTTGTGCTCCAGATCTTCCCTTGGGACCCGGTGACACTAGTCCTCTGCTGTGACCACTTCCTTGCTGAACATTTTTGACCTCTCATTTTATTCTTACCATCTTTTGAAATTAGTCACTTAGGCAGGTACATTGATTTCCAAAAGAAGCCCCTCTTAAGCTTTTCTTTTAGGAAAACTGTGACAGAGGCCAGTCCTCCTGGGTTTGAGTTCCAGTTTTCCACATTACTAGTGTGATTTTGGGTGAGCTGTTGGGGGAAAAAAAAAAAGTATGGTAGTTTCATTTGAACTGATAAAATAACTAATTTCAAAGTCCTTCTGTGAAGACCAACAGATTACAGGTTTAAAATACCTGAAACTTATACAAGTTTAATATGCTTCTCTCTTTACCGATCAATATACAGAAATGCATGCAAAAACTAAAGCTATTTTTATGAAATTAGAGTAGGTCTCATATGATTATGAATTATTTGATCACTCAAAGGTGGATGAGCAGTGTGATGCAATCCATGCTCCAAATCTCTCTGTCCGGTTGTGAGGTTTTCATGTTGCAATTGATATTATTTATCTCTTGTAATTCTTTCTATGCAAAATAAAAAGTATTTTTTAAAAATTATGTTTTCTGTGTTCTAAGTTGAAACAAATAAATTAAATCTTATTTGAAAAAGGCATCTCTCTGAGGAATTATTGCTAATGGTTAAGAAGAGTTTGCATAAATATCATCTTTTATGTAAAAGGTTTCTACTATTTCTTTAGTTTCATACTTGTTTTTTTCTTCTGTGTCTAAACAACGACTCCAAAAATATCAGCCATTTCAGTGAGGGCATCAATCACATCATTTGGAAAGAAATTTAATTATTTAAGGCACTTTCTATATTTTTTCCTTTTAAAAATCCAGTTAAGAAACTTGGATTTATCAGATAGTTCAATGTACTTGAAAGATAACTTAATCTTGACTTATTGAAAATGACTTTATGTTGCTGCTTGAGGCTATTTTCATGTTGTATCTGAAGAAAGATAAAAATGTTTATGTGTCTAACACTAATAGTGTATAAGAGGTTCTTTATAACTATATCAAAGTCTGGTCTTTTTATTGCTGAGGAAATAATTTTCCTTCCATAAAACAACAATTTTACTCATCATTTTGTTTTTAAAATGACATATTCCAGGAATTGTTTTTGAAATGTAGGCTAATTAACACTTTTTGTCCATTAAGTTTCTATGGACTTGAAAAATAAAATGAAAATGCTGAAAAAGAAACGAGTCTTTGAGATAAAGGTATTAAAAGACCTTTAATCCATCATACTTTATTAATGAATTAAGTAATAAATAACAGTAGGGAATAATTAGATATTATCTCACTTAATCCATTTTTGCCTAATCTAATGAATTGAAGACATATGATGTATAGTTGTGTATACTAACACTAAGATGAAAGACTTGCTTCAGTTAGTCAGCTAGTCAATAGTGGAACCTGGATTCAAGCCCAGGGATGTTTGAACCTAAAGTCTAGATTCTCCATCACTTTAGTCATAACTGTTTAAATACTTTGATTATTTTTGCATAAAAATTTGATATACCGACTCGTCGTCGTCGGCAGCCATCCGTCTCGAGAGACGATGGTGTAGCTTCTTAAGAGTCTATCTGCACCGCCGAGAATGGCTGTGCAGTCCGACTCGGGAGTGACACGGTATCTGTCTCCTCCCGTGTTGAATCGACATCTTGCAATGACGCTGGAGTGTCCTCTCCAGTGGAGCTGAAGCTACAGATCCTGGGCAGGGTGATATGGAGGGTCTGCTGTTGCCCATGCAGCAGACCCCCCCTCTCTTCGCAGCTGAAGGATCCAAGGGAAAGACTGAGTCAATACAGCTTGGCTTCAGGTGCGCCGCAGGAGTTGCCGGTGTTGACTACAACGTCAAACCGCCTTAGGGACTCCGGCTCCGGATTTTCTGTCGGGGTTTACTCCCTTAGCCTTTCCCCTGAAGAGGTATGCCGCAAGGCAGCGGAGGTTTTTTGGAATCAGAGTTTTCCTTCTCTGTATACCGACTGACCCCTTATAATATTCCATGTTCACATTTTAGCCTATTGCAAACTAAAAAGCTATCCTTTCTAAAACTTTTTTTAAAATAATTTATTTGTTTATTTATTTTATTTTTAGAGAGAGGGGAAAGGAGGAAGAGAGGGAAAGAAACATCACTGTGTAGCTGCCTTTCACTCATGCCCCCAAATGGGGACCTGACGTACAACCTAGTCATGTGCCCTGACTGGGAATCAAACCAGCGACACTTAGCTCACAGGCCAATGCTCAATCCACTGAGCCACAGCAGCCAGGGCTTCTAAAACTCTTTAGGGAGAAATCTTGATTTACTTGATATTAGTGTGGGCTTTAAACACCTGTCTCTGTCTATGTCTCTATCTCTTTCTGTTTTTCTCTTTTTCATTCTCTCTCTCCCTTCCTTTCTCTCTCCTGGCTTTCATTTCTGCCAAAGGGTTTCATAAACTAGTTTGCTCTCACAGTCATGTTATCTTTTCAATCTGGTGGTCTTTTTCTCAGGTAATAATACTTCTCCAGGGCTGGGCTTTCTGCCATCTGTTTCTTCAGTAACATCTTCTTCTGAACTGCTGTCTGGGAAATAAGGGGCTTCCTGCCAGGAATTCTTACCAGAGTTTACTGTCTGCACTCTATAGGTCTCTATATTTTCCTTTATATCTTTAGTATCAGAATCAAAAATTGAAAACGTGAACCCACCAGGCTGCTTGGCCCCTGTCATAGAAGTTGCAGGGCCATGAACTTCCTTGGCTATCTCTCCATCACAGTCCTCATTCCAGGGCATATCTGCCTTTTCATTGTTATGTTTTGTAGCTTGGAATATTATAATACATTTCATTAGACACCACAGGTAGCTTCTCAGCTTCCTCTTTTCTTCTTTCTCTTCATTTTACTTTCTTTTGGTTTATCATCTCTCTTTTCTTCTTAAGTGCCATGGTCATGCCTGTTGAATCTTAGTGTATGATGTCCTTTGCTTGTAGAATGGCTTGAGTTGATATGCAAAATACTCTGCACAATATTCAGGGCTTTCAACTTTTCTGCAGCAAGCTCTTTTTTCTCAGGAGATTTCTTTTCATTACCTCTTCCTGTTCCTCCCCATAACTAATATAATTGAATGAGAATTTGAGTAGTCAAGTAGGATTTTAGATTTAGTTGTTTGGGATAATTCAGGGTTTATTAGGAAGAGAAGTTTATAGTTTCAAAAGCGAGAGATATTTTGCCTCAAGAAAGTGGGAGGAAGTGCTATAGCCTGGGTAAGAAAAGGATCAGCCTCTTGCTCCTTGAAACAAACCTAAGAGAAATGGCTAAAGTTATTAAAGAGATGGTTTTTGAGAATCCCTAGTATAGTCATGAGAATATTAAGTTGAAGATTGAAATGTCAGAAGATGATAGTGAATTTTTTTCAATTTATTTGTTGTTTTTTCTATTACAGTTGTCCCACTTTTCCCCCTATTGCTCCCCCCACCCCACTCACCCCTTCCTCCACAGTCCATACCCACCCCATTACCCCGTTGTCGATGTCCACGGGTCAGTTATACTAGTTCCTTAACTGAACCCTTCCCCTGCTTTCCCTCCTTCTCCTCCTCCCCCTTGCCCCCGGGTCACTGTCAGTTTGTTCCTTGTTTACTTGCCTCTGGTTCTATTTTGCTCATTTGTCTGTGTTGTTAATTAGTGTCCTGTGTTATGTGATATCATATGGTATTTGTGTTTCATTGCCTGGCTTATTTCGCTAAGCATAATATTCTCCAGTTCCATCCATGTTGTCGCAAAAGGTAGGAGTTCCTTCTTTCTGCTGCATAGAATTCCACTGTATAAATGTACCACAGTTTTTTGATCCACTCATCCACTGATGGGCACTTAGGCTGTTTCCAGCACTTGGTTATTGTAAATAGTGCTGCTGTGAACATAGGGGGGCATAAGTTCTTTTGAATTGGGGTTTCAGGATTCTTTGGGTATAATCCTAGCAATGGAATTGTTGGATCAAAAGACAGCTCCATTTTTAGTTTTTTTGAGGTAGTTCCATACTGTTTTCCACAGTAGCTACACCAGTCTGCATTCCCAAAAACAGTGTCCTAGGGTTCCCTTTTCTTCACATCCTCACCAGCACTTGTTGATAGTAGCTGTTAATGCAAATCTATTGAGTTGTTCTCTTCTTGGCTTACCACTATTTACTTGTTCCTAGTTTAAAGCTAACCATAAAACAGAATGGTTTTATAAACTAGTTTGCTCTCACAGTCATGTTATCTTTTCTGAGGTTTTGCTTCATATTTTAACTATAATTGTTCTTCAGGTGATTGTTTCTAAGAACTACTAACATCATCACTCAAACACTCTAATTTTTTATTGTGAATGAGTCTTGAGTTTCAGAGAGTTCTGTGCTTCATAGATGAATGTGATCTGACACCTAGGAGAACCTGGGAAATTAATGTAAGTTTTGGAAAAAAGACATAGATTTGAATTAAATATTCTTTCTTTCAAGGTTTTATTGTTTTTATATATTTAAAAACACTTTGTGTTCAAATCTATTAAAAACACAAAGAAAGAATGAGATTTCCAGGATTAGGATTGGATTATGAACATATTAAAACAGACCTATTCTCCCTTTAAATTTTTTTCTGTGAAAAGACCTCAGGAGAGGGGTTTGATCCATCTAAGATATAATTTTAGTTAGGGAGCTATGTGCATGGACCTGAACTTGCTGTCTTCTCACGTCTTGTTTTTTTGGGGGGGATTTCATTCATTTATTGTTTGTTATTTAAGGAGTTTTAACTTCAGCTTTTAGTAAAATATTGCTATCTAAATACAATTATTTTATAGTAACAGTATGCATTTTCTAAATAAAAGAAAAAAATAAATTTTATCAGGAAATATGTATATATATTTTAAATTTGTGAGTGAATGTAATTGTTAGTAAGTTTTTCATTTCAGCTAAGCTTTAGACATGAGAATTTTGACAGCACAGGATTGGAATATGTTTTTGCTCCTTTCTACAAACGCTGTATAAAACAGGAGCAGCAACTACTGATGGCAGGCAATTATAAGTGCTTTACTTTTATTATGTCATTTCTTTTTTTATTGTATTTATTTATTTCCTTAAGATGTTTTATTCATTTTATTTTTAGAGAGAGGAGAAGGGAGGGAGAAAGAGAAGAAGAGAAACATCAATGTGTGGTTGCCTCTCGTGCGTCCCCAACTGGGAACCTGGCCCACAACCCAAGCACTTGCCCTGACTGGGAATAGAACCAGCAACCTTTCAGTTCACAGGTCGGCGCCCAAATCCACTGAGCCACACCAGCCAGGGCTATTATGTCATTTCTTTAGTTGCATTAGTTCCTTAATTTATTACCTGGTTTCAGAAGCTTCTTAGTTGTATGACTTTAAAGTAACAAAATGATCCATAAAGTCCCTAATATCTAGGATCTTTAATTTTGGAGAATTTTAATGAGAGGATTTTGGATTTTGGAGATTATACTTTCACAGGGGATAATCTGGTAGAAAGATGCAATGGAGTTATTACCAACAGAATCAAGTGACTCCAACTGTGCAAAATAGTTGCTATCTACTCCAAAATTCACTAGTGTATGACCAGAAAGAATGCTTGGAAATTGAACCATTATCAACATAAAGGGAACGTAGAATTGAAAAATGATTGAAATGAATATTTGTCTGTGATTACGTTCTAACATCACTTTGAAACACTTTCTGCCATATAAGTCAGGTGTGACTTTTGTGTTTTTCTGACCATGAGAAGCATGCATGTAATTTTTTAAAAAGACTGCAGGATTATTGTGCTTGTATAGAAGAATGTGTGTAAACTTAAAATTCAAAACATCACTGAGTTAATGAAATTTTTACTGATGAAAATATGATTGGAAAATGTGGTCTTGGTGCTCTCCTACATTTCCCTGTGCTCAATTGTTATTTGTGGGAGAGAGAAAAAAATACAAAGAAGCATGGACCAACATAAATTCCATTTAAACAGGAATTGAAACCTGGGCAAGATTAGATTTAGGAAACCTGAATGCTGCAGTTAGATGAAGTCAAGGGTCATACCATTGAAGGGCTAGAAATTTAAGTTTTGTCAACAAACCCCAAAGTAAATCAAGTCAGCAAAGAAGACAACTAATGTTCGTTGAATCTAAAAGAGGTCAAAATATAAACTAAAGTATTGTCATTGCAGGGAATAAAAATTTAATATGATAGATATTAATGTTTTTTTTTTATTATTATTATTTTTATTTTTCAGTTACGGTTCACATTCAATAAACACCATTGTGCAATAGATTCAAATGCACAGTACAGTGACCAGAAAATCATACAACTGACAGTGTGGTCCTCCCTATATTTCAAGCACCCATCCGACCCCACACACAGCCTTCACTTGACTGCTGAGTACATTTCCTATGCTGCTATCCACATCTCTGTGACTATTCTGTAGCTACCAATTTGCATTTCTTAATCTCCCCAACAGCAAACTGTCAGTTTATTCTCTGTATCTATAAGTCTGTTTTTATTTTGTCTATTTTTTCTTTAGATTTTATATATCAATAAAATTATATGGTATTTGTCTTTCTCTGAGTTAGCTCACTTAGCATAATACTTTCTAGGTCCATTCATACTGTTGTAAAAGGTAAGATTTCATTTTTTTTTATGGCTGAGTAGTATTCCATTTTGGCTACGTGCCATAGATTTTTTTATCCACTCATATGTTAATGGATACTTGCATTACCTCCATATCTTGGCTACTGTAAATAATGCTACAATGAACATCAGGGTGTGTATTCTTTCAAATTAGTGTTTTCTGTTTCTTCAAATCTATTCCTAGAAGTGGAATTACTGGGTCATAAGGCAGTTTCATATTTAATTTTTTGAGGAACTTCCACACTGTCCTCCATAGTCATTGCACCATTTGGCATTCCCACGTACGGTGCACTAGGGTTCCATTTTTTTAATATCCTGGCCAGCACTTGTTGTTTTTTGATTTATTGATGACAAACATTTTGACAGTGTGAAATGTTATCTCACTGTGTTTTTAATTTCCATTTCTTTGTTGATTAATGATGGAATTAGACCACCTTTTTATACCATATCCAAGAATAAACTCAAAATAAATTAAAGACTTAAATGTAAGACTTGAAACAATAAAATTCCTAAAAGAAAACATAAGCAGTAAAACCTCAGACAATTTTAGCAATATTGTCTTCTGATATATCTCCTCAGGCAAGGAAAACAAAATAAATAAATAAATAAACAAATGGGACAACCTGAAACTAAAAAGTTTTGAACAGCAAAGGAAACCATCAACAAAATGAAAAAAATACTAATGTTTTTCAATCATTGCCTTCTCTCTCTCCGCAGGTAACCATCTAGGATCAGGTCAAAGTAATAATGACAATACTAACAGCTGTTGCTGTCTTTTATTGAAAAATTGCATGGGCTTTAGCACCGCGAAAACCTCTTATTGCCTCGCAACCTCATAGCGTGTTGTAATTTTGCATGTGACACTACAAAAGCCTGGAGAAGTTAAGAATGTGCACAAACATCACAGTTGGTCAATGCCATGGGTGAAATTTAGACACATCTGTCTTTAGCAGACATGTTAAGAGCCTGGGCTTTTTACCACAACCCAGCTGAGCTTTAATTGGAGGTAGAGGGCCATCTTAAGTAATGAGTCACCCAAGAAACATTTTGACTTAATTGCCCATTCGTTGTTTATGTAAAGAACATCAAATAATGGCTTATTCATCACATTACTAACCAATCATGTAAGAAATATTTCTATTTTTATATTTCCTGGCCTTTGGAATAAATACTACCTATGTCTTCTTAGTTATAGTCATGTGTATTTCTAGCCTCCTATATATTCTATTTAGATCACTTTGGAGAGTTGTGTATACCCCACCTGCTTATACATTCACATATTGACTAAAATAACCTCTTGTCTTTATCATGAGTGGATTTCACCAGAATATATCTAAATAATCCTATTTTCCTCCTTTTCATGATGTACAATAGCACTACCATCTTCTCCATAGTTGGTTCAGGGTCACGCTCATCAGAACCATAATATCATCTGTTGGATTCAAACTTTGAGTGAGAGTGATTTGTCCAAGTAGCCTTTGAGGTCTTGCTTAATATAAATAATTTAGACTAAATAAGCCTTAGGAGTTGTGCTGAGAGAGAGAGAGAGAGAGAGAGAGAGAGAGCTTAACATGGTTTAACTTGAGAAATGGCGAATTTGTCTTTAGTAGTATGCAATTATTCTTTTAAAATCTATGGCCTACACCTAATACACTCATGATCCTATCTCAAAACATATTTTTATCAACTGGACTGCACCAAAATAATACTTATCCAGCTTCGTTTTTAATAGTTTGGATTGCAGCCCAATATAATGACTTCTTTCTTCAAAAGTTGACATTGTATTTCAAATAAAACTTGTTGATACATCAACAATCAATACATCTACCTGTGCTTGAGTATCAGTTATGAACAATGACTTAATATGCTAATGCTTACCAAATAATATAGTTACATTTTTACTAGCAGTTCTCTGAATGAGTAATTACTAGTCATAGTGGTAATATTTAAATCCAGATATATGTGGGACTACCTCCATAACACAACTTTTTCCTTTACACCAAAACAAGAATCTTTTGAGTCTTAATTACAAATGTGATAAACAGAATCATATTAAGATAAAGATTTATAGAAAATTTAAATTGAAGTAATCCATATATGCCTAAAGACTATGAAAAACTGAAATCTGTTGTAAAACACATTTGGAAAACTTTGAGTTAGCACTATCCAACAAGCTTCTTTATTGTTATTGTAGACCTTAAAGCTTCATGGCAGAAGTAATGATTTGATAAGTAGCATTTTGGAAATTGCTTTTTCTCACTTCCCAATTTTTCTCTTAAGATCTTGTGGGTCATGCTACTTTTCCACTATGAGAAAAGTCTCTGGCACACAGAGAACATTGAAAAAATATTTTCAGTTGAAGGAATAAAAATGAATTTTCTGGTCAGTATTGTAGGTTCACAGATGAATTGGCTAGAGAACTTGCATTCTAAGAACATAAAGTCCAAAGGAGATATTTTTTTTTCCTTTAAAGTTTCCTTATAAATAATAAGTAAAGGACTATCCTATAAAATTCACATTTAGCATGTTATAGAAATGACAAGAGGGTAGTGCTTACTTTTTGCTGAGTAAGTAGAAATGTCTATTAGTAATGTTGTACTCAAGACTAATATCTTGAGCTTCACATCTAATCTTTTGTTTCTAAAGTCCTGTTATATCATTGAGTATATTTTCTGAAGAATTGCTGGAGTTCAGGTATTGAAATTTGGGCGTTATGGCAAGCACTGTACTAAGGGTTTCCCAGGATTACAGTCAAGTCAAGAAGGTGGAGATGTGGCACAGCATACACCACAGTCGGCCACCTTGGTCCTTCCTATAGGGAAGATGGAAGTGTTGAAGGCAGACATATGTTTGTAATTCCTTAGATGTGTTTCTGTACTTCAATATCTCTTTGAATGGGATACTGTTTTTTGATGTATCCTTCAAAAAAGCTAGACTGTTCTAGAGCCATACAATTATAGCTGTCTACATCAGTAGAATAAAAAGAAGCTTAGTTGACAGTCTTTATAACAATGTTTCCTGGATGTCAGGGGGAGTGGGGAAGCGAGGGTTAAAGAAGGAAAACTTGGTGGCGAACTTGGTAGACTTATAGCATACTTAATTTATGAGTCAAATTGTCATCATTTATTTCACTTTTCAATAAATAATAAAACAATTTGTATAGCAATCCCCACACTTAGTTTAATTAAGGGAACATATAGTTGGAATTATAAGTTTAGTAATTCTAGTGTCAGTGAAACAGATCACAACAAGGGAGCAGCTGCTTTGTAATCCAAAACAGATGCTGCTTTCCTTTTCTATTCAGATTTCCCCTTTGCAAATAATACCTTCACTGAATACCAGTAACGCTATGATTTCAAGACTGTATCATGAAACACATTCCCGAGGAATAATAGTAGAAATGGCATAGGTGGTGTACATGTTTCTTTTGACCATTGATTTGTATGTTACAAAATGAAATAATGAAAATTATTATTTTTACAAAATGGAAGAAATTAGGCACTACTGGGGAATCTTTTTTGAGTAGGTTAGCACTTGGCAATAACTAGCTCAGAGTTTTTCTAATAGGTACAAATAGCTGATTTTAGTAAGAAAGGAGAGCATTTAAAAAGTGCTCTGAAAAAAAGCTTCAGAACCAACTTGTTCATGGTACTTTCATGATAGAACACAGATACTTTAATATCTGCACCTTTAAACTCAAAACAGAATTTACAGCACTTTGTGTTAGCACTGGCATAAATATCCATATGCTGATACTAACCTAACTCTAAAAACGACACTTTATCAAGTCTTTCTCTCATATCCCTGTTTGTGTGTGCATTATACTATAATGTCCCTGAAATAATTAAAATGTTTCACTCATCTAGCTATACAATGCAAAGATATCAATATAGCTGTAGAGCCTGTTAAGTGCATCTGTAAGCAAATCCTGGATACATGAGCAAGGTGGGGGTCTCACCAGTGAGCCTGAAAATCATTTGAGGGCAAGGTCTCAGTCTTACAGTTTTCTTTGTCCTGCGTAACTCATTGTAAATGCTTGTTCTATGTGCTGAGTAATAGTCAGGTTGTCTGTAGTTTAATCTTTTTCCCAGTCTTAAAGTGTTTGATGTTTGCTTTTATATAATCAGTTAGGAAAAGATGTGAGAGTAAATAGGGCTGCACAATCATCCTTTTATCAAGTTCTTTTGGTTGAATTTTGGCTTTGATGCTGCTCAGAATAACTATGATAGTTTAAAACAAAATTTACATAGTACAAATATTCTGTTTATGATTTGGGGGAGTTGGTAATGACACTTTAAAACATAATCTTTCTATTTCAAGTTTCTACATTCAAAACTTTTCTGATGCACACACACACCAAAGTACAACACACATGTGTCCAACTTGTTTTTCCTGCACTCACATAATTATTTCAACCTGAAGATCCTCCCTCAGATTTCTCCCCACTTTTCCATACTTGATATTTCAACTATCATATAACCAAATTGTCTCTAAAACAAAACCTTCCCTGACCTGTGTTCAAACAGCATCTGGGTAAACAGTGAGAATTTCTCTGGCATCGACTTGTCTTACCTTATAATTGCTTTCTGGTTTAACAAATCTAAGTCTTTTTCATGTTTTATATCTCAATAGATTATGTTTAATGTGACACTCCTCAAGTTTGGGATTATATAAATAAACAGCTCCTTTTTAGTTAAAGCAACATTTACATTTAAGATGCATTTTATTTTCACAGCATTATAGATTATGGAAAATAAATGAAAAGCACAAGTGAAATAATTGTCTACTCAATAATAACATTTTATATACATTCTTCATATGCCAGGAATCATGTATTATGAATTTGTGTTCTGTGAATAAATCAGTACATGTTAATTGATTTAAAATATTAAATTTTGAGTTATTAAAATTTAATTTCAAATATGTTAATTTACAAATAACAATCTATTATACTGCAGAGAGTGGTAATGGTTCTCATTTTGTCAGATTAAGGTATTTAGATTGCTTACTTAGCTCTAAATCAGAATCCTGCTAACCAGTATCTACAAGTAAATGAGCCATAGGCAATAACAATATTACTTTGAAGTCCTACCTAATCTCTCTGGGAAAGTAAATATTTAATGGATTTGGCTTTTATTACAAGCCTGTATCATTACTTCATATTATATTAAATCTGATTTCAATGAAATACCTTTAATCTTAGGTCTCAGTGGCAATGGGGCATAAAATATCAGGTAAAAATAAGCTATTTGTATTTTTATGCAGTGCAAAATAAAAATATTTAAATATATTCTTCTTTGTCAAGCCTCCTTGAAAAACAGAGGTCAAGTGAGGTACATGGGTAATGAAAAGTTTAAATTGAAATCTCCACTCATTTATCTCATGAATGAGTCAAAATTTAATTTACCCAAAACAGAAGTGTTGGACAGAGGCTGACATGGAATAAAAGTCTAGTTCTCAAATTAATTTTCTTGGATATTGGAAGTATTTCAGAAATTGAGCTGGCCAGTTCCATCATCTTCTGCCAGGTTTTACACATGTTAAATGCTACATTTCATTACAAAAATAATATATTATATTATATATATAATATATATATTTATAATATAATAATATATTTTTAAAGTACATTTAGTTTGAGAGCCTGTACATTGCACTTTAAGTCACAACTCCTGGTCTTCTGTGCTGGTCACTCAAGGTGATATATTGTGACTCATGTTAAAGGTTTGTGGTCTGATTATAAGGATGATGTGTCCTCACGGGAATTTAAGCTTTGATGAGACATGCTGATAGCAAGAGTTTTCCTGTACAGACAAGGGCTTTTTCTTGAGAAAGATTCCATTCTATTGACTTTTGAGACATCTAGTTGAAAAGTTACCTTTTTACTTTCTAATTCAGAGTTCTCTCTTAGATAGAGTTTAGGTAATTGTAATCAATCTTTTCCCTGAAATCCACTGTAAACCATAGAAATGCTATTTTTGCTGAGCAAGAGTAGTGGTGTTTATACTTTAGTCAGTATTTCAAATTCCTTGGTATAGTATCTGCGAAGAAAGCAACTAAGAATACAGTTACCACAAAGCAAATGAAGTCACTTAATTAGAAATATTGAATAGCATTTTTTTCTGTGTTCAATTCACTAAAGTCCATTTTTATTGTTGACACTATTACAGATATCCCCATTTCTCCCTTTCTGCCCACCTCCACCCAGCCCCCACCCCTCTTCCCTCTGGCCATCACCATATTGTTGTCTGTGTCTATGAGTGTGTTATACATATATGTAAAACTATCTTTATTTTTGTTTTGTTTTATTTTTATTTTATTTCATTTATTTTTATTGTATTTTTTTCATTACCATTTATCCCCACTATGCCCTATGCAATTTCTCCCCTCCCTCGCCCCACAATCAGCAAACTGTCGTCTATGTGTATAAGTTTTTACTTTTTATTTTTGCTAGATCCCTCTACTCCCCAACCCTCACCCACACCCCACCCTCAGAGCTGTTTGCCTGCTTTCTATCTATGAATAGCATTTTTTTGAAAAAAATCAAAATGAATCAGGGCAGTGTGCTAGGTCAGTGAGGAGACTATGAAACTTCTGGCTTTCAATATCATGTCATCTAAATCAGTTCTCTATTGATTTACAGGATCAAACAAAGTTACATGTCATCTTTTTCTGCTGTTTCCTTATCATGATCTCAAGATCTCTAAACATTTGACTCTAAATAGTATACAATTTACAAGACGTATGAGTAAGCATAGGTGTCATGAAAGAACAATGAATGTGTCTTGGAAAAGGCTTCAGTCTTTTCTCTTTGTCTTTGCTAAACTTTCCTTCTTTTAGGTTTCAAATTTTTTATATGAGGCCTTTAAGGAATGATAACTTCTTCTGTAGAGAAGCTGAAAGACAAGCTTCACCAATTAACATTTCCTCTAACTTGACATGCTGTTGTGATGTCATTTCAGAATTATGTAAATATAGAATTTGAGGGAACTAATCCTAATGATAAGTGAGTTTTAGCCACACCCTCATTCTCTTTTCAATCAATCAACAGTTATTTTTATTTTTGTTTTACTTCTGTTAATGACTTCAGTTGGCCCAAATATATACAGATATAGATATTTATAAGTGTGTGTAGGAAAAGATATGTATATATGACTAAAATTAACAAAACAACAAAATGAATTTTAAAAATTCTAAAATTAAATTTATGAGCCAATGAGGACAACAGAAAATATGAATAAAACTATACAAAATATGGAAAAATATACAAACTACAAACCGTCCTAGAAGCTAGCGATAAAATTGGCATTATATGTTTGGTAGAATACATGCACACACAGATTTTCACAAAGAGAAATACGTTGAAATTATGTGATTCACAGTTAGCACCCAAATTTAAGAATATTCATTGTCACTGAGAGCAAGAGAATTTGCTTTCACAACTTCCCAGAGGTAGTAACATAAACAGCTTCGGACCACTTTGAAGCACTGCCCCACCCCCTCCATGAGCAACACAAGGGATGGATTCAGTAGGTATCAGAACCCTGCTGAGGTAAATCTTGCTTTCTGGGGTTGGCCCCTGCACTCTGATCCTCCACAGTGGTCACAGGCAATCAGCCTGAGAAATGCCTCCCATTGAGTTGCCAACAGTAATCAAGGCCTAAATACAACAGAAGGGTGTACATAACCCACAAGGAGGCAAAGCTGGAGTGCCAGCTCAAGTGACTGAGGAGGCTGTGCCACTGGGCCCTACAGAGCACCTGCTGCAGAAGGCCACCCTACTGAGCGCAGGTGACATGGCAGCTCTACCTAATGCGTAGAAGCAAACACAGGGATGCAGCCAAAGTGAGCAGATAAAGAAACATGTCTCAAATGAAAAAACTGAACAAAACTTGAGAAAAAAAAAATGAAATTAAATGAAGACAAATAATCTGTCAGAAGCAGAATTCAAAATGCTGGTTCGAAGGATGTTCAATGAACTTAGGGGAAGAGTAACGGAGCTTAGTGAGAACTTCACCAAAGAGATAGGAAATATAAAAATGGAGATTAAAAAGAAACACAGAAAGAAACAGTCAGAATGATGAACACATTAACTGAACTGACAAATACATTACAGGGAATCAACAGTGGAAAAAATTAAATAGAGAATCAAATAGAAGATTTGGAAGATATAATATTTGGATATCGTCGTCGGCAGCCGTCCGTCTGGAGAGACGATGGTGTAGCTTCTTAAGAGTCTATCTGCACCGCCGAAAATGGCTGTGCAGTCCGACTCGGGAGTGACACGGTATCTGTCTCCTCCCGTGTTGAATCGACATCTTGCGATGACGCTGGAGTGTCCTCTCCAGTGAAGCTGAAGCTACAGAGCCTGGGCAGGGTGATATGGAGGGTCTGCTGTTGCCCATGCAGCAGACCCCACCTCTCTTCGCAGCTGAAGGGTCCAAGGGAAAGACGGAGTCAATACAGCTTGGCTTCAGGTGCGCCGCAGGAGTTGCCGGTGTTGACTACAACGTCAAACCGCCTTAGGGACTCCGGCTCCGGATTTTCTGTCGGGGTTTACTCCCTTAGCCTTTCCCCTGAAGAGGTATGCCGCAAGGCAGCGGAGGTTTTTTGGAGTCAGAGTTTACCAGATATTTAATGAATGCTTATTATGTATCAAGCTTTCTTTTAGGTAGTGAGCAATCAGCATTTTAAAAACAGAAAAAAGATCAAACATTTTATGGCACTCATTTTTTTTTCATTTATAGTGATACTGAGTGTTGTTTAAGTGGAGCCAACCTATCATGTCCTTTAGCCATGCATCTTTAATTCCTGGGATGCAAAAATTTGAGAGCTACAATGGCTCTCAAAAACAAAAGGGTAATATTGACTAAATGGAATACCTCAGGCATGCTTTGAAGTAAAATAATTTTCTACTTCAAACCTAATTCATAGTATCTTCACCCCTGTCCCGCCCCCTTCCACACACACTCTCTTCTCTCTCTCTCTCTCATACACATGCACACAAACACACAATTTGTAGTGTGTTGGCATCTTCTGAAATTTCTTTTTGTTCTTTCCATGCCTTTATTCTTCAGTTCCTATCCTCCCCTCCCACACACAATCCCCATTTAATTCAGCCTTGAGAAAAATCAGACAGACCTTACACTCAGCCTGCTCTTCTTGCAAATTAGGTCACTCAACAGTCTGCTTCTGGGTTTGTGAACTGAATAGAAGGCGATTTATAATTGGTAATGCTAGAGAATTTGGGTTTGTAACCAGAAATCTCATCCGGAGAAGCAGGAAATTGCAAATTCACAGGGCTGGACTTCCATTCTTTGTTCAATGTCTTTACAGGGTTCTCTTAAGTGCCTCTCAGTGAAAATATGGCTCAATCCTTTGTTCATTGTAGGCATGAGATTTTGCTATTATTGAGGAAGTATAAATGTTTGTTCTTTCATGAAAAATTGATGGCTAATTGATAATGCTAAAAGACAAAAATAAAAATTTTGAACCAAAATCCTATTTCTCAGCATGTTTCAAGTGACACTAGTTTCTCCAGAGATTAAGGGGTATCAAATGACAAAATAATCCTCTTGGGGGATTAAATAAGTTAAATAAGTGTCTTTATTGCTGCAGTTTTCATACTCTTTGATATGCTAATATGCACATGAACCCCTGAGGAGTGTATAAATATACAGAAATTACCAAATTAATTTACCCACCAAAGAACATTTTATGGAAGCACAGGGTTCTTTGAACCAAATTTTAAGAAATGTTGTTACAAGTGCTGATGGCATT
The DNA here is from genome assembly GCF_987537825.1 of Furipterus horrens. Lineage (NCBI taxonomy): Eukaryota > Metazoa > Chordata > Mammalia > Chiroptera > Furipteridae > Furipterus > Furipterus horrens. Next base: position 27,994,898 of record NW_028327172.1, on the reverse strand, counting down.
TTTAAGGATGATTCTAATCTAAAGAAACATTTATTTTTTGGAGAGAGGTAGTAACCTGTCTTAGGACAAGTTTAGCTCCTTATTAATTGTCAAGAAAATGTTTACTTACTCCCACCATCTGATCCTTTTTTGATGGAGTGACCATAAAACAGCTTGGAGATTCTGCTTTTATAAAGGTGAATTATAATATTTTAAGACAAAATCCACTCATTCAAATCCCAAATACGGTCAAATAAATTACCTTAGATGGCTTTTCTGGTTGTACTATATAGACTGCTAAAAATAAATAAATAAATAAATAAAAATTGAGTAATTCTAGTCGCTATCAATATAAAGTCCCAAAAGACAGAGGTGCTATCTAAGATTATCAGAGGCTGTATCTGCTTTTATCATACACAAGACCTAAACTAGAAACAAGTACCACATAGCTATTCAGCTATTAGAGTGAATACATAAATGAATGACTGAATGCATGCTTTGTTTTTATCTAGGTGCTCAGTTCAAGATCAAATTTCTGAGTTCAACCGTGTATCAAAAACATTTTATGCAATATTTTTCTAAGAATGAAAGTGAAGTGATAATCCATGAGTACTAATCACATTTCTCATTAAAGTATATGTAATAAATTCTGAGAATTACAAAAAAGTAATGATTTTTGAGAATCGTATTAGAATATAAACATATATAATTAGCATTCATCATTAAAAATAGACACTATTCTATTAATACTGTTTCCTCTTCAAACAAAAGTTAACATATACTTGTTCACAGTCAAGAATCAATATGTATATAGCTATTAACTATTTAAATCTAAATGATCAATAAATAAAAATATTATTTTGCTCAAGATCACAGGTAGTACTCAAACAGTTATACATATGGTGACATTAACCTCATTTAATAGTGCCAATGAGTATGATCATTTTATAAAACCAGTCTATAATAAAAAGTTAGATGTTAATAATTATAGTTTGTCAAGCGATATAAATAAACTTATAAAATATTTTTAGATTTTGAAAATTATATTTTCTTTTTGAAAATTAATATTTGTTTGCATACTGATAAATATCTCTATTTATATTCAAAATGTTAATGATCCCCAAACCATTCTAGGCATAGGAGCAAACTTAAGATTTCTTAAAAAAAAAAAAAAGAAAAATATCAAAACTGTGTACCTTTCCTTGTGGAAATGTGGGTTGAAATGTACTATAAATCTTGGCCATTAACGTATTTTAATTTTTATTTTTTTCTCCCCTTCATTTTCTTGCTGCAAGTTTTAATACTAGTACCTTTCTTCTTTTAATGTGATCAATAGTATTCTGATGCTAATAGTTAAGACATCTAAAAATTTCAAATGCAATTCACATGATTATGAATTCATCAAGGAAATTTACATTATTCTCATTACTTTGGTGATTCAGAGTAAGCTAAATTCATAACTTCAGCATTAATAAATTTGACCTGCAAATTTTCCTGCTTGACATCTGTAATAGCTGTTAAGTCTGCAATTTGATTTTTGATTAAACTATCACTCATGTGTCAAGCACCAGCCTGATCATTAGATACATATGGTGAGAGCCTCAAAAAATGGAATTTATTTATAAAAAATGTGGATTTATTTTTACATATTTAAACTTCAGTCACCTTCAAAGTACTTTCCATTTGATCCATTACAACCATTGAGTCTTTTTTCCACTGCTCAAAACAGTTTTTGAATCATAGCTTTTGATGTTTTTTAGTGCTTCTGTGTTTTTTTGTTTCAACTCTTCCACATCAGCAAAATGTTTTCTTTGGGGGATAATTTCATTCAGAGAAACAAAAACAAGAATGTCACTTGAAGCAAGATCAGGTGAATGAGGAAGGTGGGACATGGAGGTCAATACAGTTTTGGTCAAAAACTGTTGAATACTCAGATTGATGTGGGCTGATTTGCTCATAAATCACCCATTGTGAAATGAAAGAGTCTTCAAAAAAAAAATTTTTTTTTTCCTGAAGCCTAATGCAGCCTCTCACAACAATGCCAACTGGTACAATGATACAGATGGGTTCCTAGAACACTCACGTAGACACTCACTATACTACCAGAGTCCCATCCTTAGAAGATAATTCCAGTTTTTGAGGTCTCCCCTTGTATATGGGTATAAACATGTATACACACACACACACACACACACACACATACATATACACATATATATGTATATATACATATATAATTAAAATTTTTCTATAGTAAAAATAAATATAACAGGTTCTCGAACTTTTTTTAATTTTAAGTATATTTTATTGATTAGGTTGTTACAGTAGTCCTAATTTTTCCCCCTTTGCTCCCCTCTGCCCAGTACCCCCCTCCCTCCAGCAGTCCCACCCCCCTTAGTTCATGTCCATGGATCATGCATATAAGTTCTTTGGCTTCACCTTTTCCTATATTATTCTTAACTTCTCATCTGTCTATTTTGTACCAACCAGTTATGCTTTTTAATCCCTGCACCATTTCCCCATTTCTCCCCTTTTCCCCTCCTTACTGATAACCCTCCAAATGATCCCCTTACCTATGATTCTATTCCTATTCTAGTTTGCTTAGTTGTATTTTGTTTTTATTTTTTAGATTGTTATAGTTTGTTATCATTTTATTCATAGTTTTTACCCTATTTTTCTTAAATAAGTCCCTTAAAAATGTCATATAATAATGGTTTGGTGCTAATGAACTCTTTTAGCTTACCTTGTCTGGGAAGCACTTCATCTCCCCTTCCATTCTAAATGATAGCTTTGCTGGGTAGAGTAATCTTGGTTGTAGGTCCTTGCTTTTCATCACATTGAATACTTCTTGCCAGTCCCTTCCTGCCTGCAAAGTTTCTTTTGGGAAATCAGCTGAGAGTCTTATAGGCACTCATTTGTAGGTAACTCTATGCTTTTCTCTTGCTGCTTTTAAGATTCTCTCCTTATCTTTCACCTCTGGCATTTTAATTATGATGTGTCTTTTTAAAAATTTTTATTGTTTTTCTATTACAATTGTTCCACTTTTTCCCTCAAATAATTTTGGTGCATCTAAGATTACTCCATTATAACATTGAGGATATGCCATAAAAACTTAACTCTTGCTTGTATCAGTTGGCCTATTGTAAAATTGGTTTTATTATATGCTATTTTGCTTAATGTTTCAGAGTCTATTTTGATGTTTAGTAAAGGCTTATTGTACCCTCTTTTGGTTTTATATTCCTACCTAGCTATTGCTCCCATTTTACAATTCTTGGCAAAAACACTACTAAAAGGAAAAATATGTATTTTGTTTTATACTATTTTATTTTTTATTATGCTCCATTGAGTGGATGTACCTAGTCTAGTCAACTAGTTCTCCAGTTTCTGCTGGACATAATAATACCATCTTAAAATGTGTATATATATATATATATATATATATATATATATATATATATCGTCGTCGGCAGCCGTCCGTCTGGAGAGACGATGGTGTAGCTTCTTAAGAGTCTATCTGCACCGCCGAGAATGGCTGTGCAGTCCGACTCGGGAGTGACACGGTATCTGTCTCCTCCCGTGTTGAATCGACATCTTGCAATGACGCTGGAGTGTCCTCTCCAGTGAAGCTGAAGCTACAGAGCCTGGGCAGGGTGATATGGAGGGTCTGCTGTTGCCCATGCAGCAGACCCCACCTCTCTTCGCAGCTGAAGGGTCCAAGGGAAAGACGGAGTCAATACAGCTTGGCTTCAGGTGCGCCGCAGGAGTTGCCGGTGTTGACTACAACGTCAAACCGCCTTAGGGACTCCGGCTCCAGATTTTCTGTCGGGGTTTACTCCCTTAGCCTTTCCCCTGAAGAGGTATGCCGCAAGGCAGCGGAGGTTTTTTGGAGTCAGAGTTTTCCTTCTCTGATGTGCCCTGACTGGAAGATCGAACCAGCGACACTTAGCTCGCAGGCCGACGCTCAATCCACTTCCCTATTAATAGGGAAGCCTGCCCTTATCAGATATCAGATCTGCTAGCATCTTTATCTTGGGCTTCTTGGATATCACAACTGGGAAATAAATTTCTGTTGTTTGTAAACCACTTGGTTTATGGTATTTTGTTGCAGCAGCCCAAATGGACTAGGACAGTTGTCCATGCCATTTCCTTTCTTCTAACACTTTATTTTTAGTTTAGAGGCCCACTCTCTGCATACCTAAGGCAAAGCTAAACCTATTCATAGCTGTAGTAGGTTCTGAGAGAGCTAAACCAATAATGGTAATCTCATTCCACTTGTCGGTGTTTAGTTATAAATATAGGCTTAAAATAATAAGCTAGGGCAGGATTTCTCAGCTTTGATACTACTTTCAGCCAGATAACTCTTGTTCAGTGTATGTGTGCGGGGTGGGGGCGGGGGGTATTCTGTGTATTATAGAATAGTGTGCATAGCAGAATCCCTGGCCTCTACCCACTAGATGCCAGTAGACCCCACCCCCACAGTTATAACAATCAAAAACATCCTCAGACAGTACCAAATATCACCTCTTCCCCACTAGCAAAATGGTGACTATTATAGAGCCAGGGATAGATAGGTATACGACCTAAGTTAGTCCAAACTGATTGAAAGACTTTGGTTGAGGGTAACCACTCTCTAAACTTACCATGGACAAGGAAGAAAGTTCCCGGTTACTGCTGACAGGTTTCTTGTGACCACAGACATTGAAAGTTTACAAAGAGATGAAGGCAAAGCTCTAAAAATGATGCTGTAGTCCCTCTCTATATTGCAATTCACTTATCACAGTCTCACGGTATCATGGGATTTTTAAAAATATTATATTTAATTATTTATCATGGATTTTTTGCTATATCATGGGATTTTTCAGTACTATATATGTATGTTGTTAAAGTTACGTAGGTTTAAGAGTGTAGAATATGTTTAAGAACTTAAGTAGTGTTTATAAAAGTGTGGAAAAAGTTAATAAGGGACTGGGAACAGTTTATAAGTGTGTGTGAAGGGTTTATAAGGCCTTAAAATATATATAAATGCTAAAATAAATGTAAGGTTCTTCGTGGATTTCCACCTATTGCAGGGGTTCTAGAATGTAATACCCATGATAAGTGAGGGAATCCTGTATATATATATGTGTGTGTGTGTGTGTGTGTGTGTGTGTGTGTGTGTGTGTAAAGGCATTCTTTATTAGGCAAGCTATTCTATTAGGCAATTTCTCCCTTGCACACAACCAGAACAGAATCTTTCCATATGTCTTCACCAAGTTGCTTATGTATTTTAAGAAGTTTCATTCAAATCTGCAGGTAGGGGACTCCATTTATTTTTTTATCTTCTCCGGCACTGGCCATCCATTCCCAAAGCACTTAATCTTTTCCCGTCTTTATTATCTCCTATTGATTCAACTCTTCTTATACTGTTTTGATTGATATTTTCATATTCATTTATTTATTGCCAAAATAAAACTTGCCTAGTTGCTTTATCCTTAGTTTCACTGAAAATAAAAGCTTTGAGGTCCTAAATCATTTTATTTGCTTTTCAAATTTTCTTCCTTGTTTCTCTGATAAATTTTCAAAAGGATATGTCTGGAACTTTAAATATTTTGTTTTTCTGATGTAAAATACGTGAACCTAAAATTTTTTTCTTGCATAACTCTGTTGTATATTTCATTTAACTAATAACAAAAACCAAACATCCTGTCCTACCTTCCCTAAATTAGATTAGTTAAGAAAATTTAAAATCATGTACACAACACAATGTTTGCAATTGCTCTACCCCTTCCCATAAGTTTTCTGGAAAATATTGTCCTTGGAGTAAATATTCCTATATTATAATCACAGACGTGTTCAGTGTTAATTACACCATGTGTAGACATAACCAGTAAAACCAAATAATCAATATGTATAGGAGGAGCAAATTAATATATTTACTTGTCCAAGGTGACTTATAACATTAGTTTGGGTGAGAAGTAATCATCTCAGTCAGTAGGTGTGTGCCTACACATTTAGAAACTAACCAACTTCTGAAAATTGCATGGTTCAGATTAATCCAGACAAATATTCTAAGAACTTTTTCTCTGACACATATTAAGTCACTGTAAATACTGTCCCTGTTGTAAATTTTTCATTATATCATCTTCCTTATCCTCATAATCATCAATATAGTGCATATATGTGTGTGTATATCCTGTGTTTACATGATTTATTTGACATTTCTCAAGAAGATATATATGTTTTATAAAGTCAATGGAAACCTACCATAAATCTACATGTTTTATTACCATATGAGATTTCATATAGTCTTTGACTATATCATTTTGTATTTTCATGTTTTTAAGAAAATAAAAAATATCAAAGCTTAAGACTATGAAAACCATGTCTCTTTTCTAATGTGATGCTAGGTATATAACAAGACCAGAAACAGTACCCTAGTTGTTCTTTGTAAGACTTTTAGAGTAATTGTTATCTTGCTACTACTAAGTTAACAACTCTTCGGGGATGAAGGATGAGACAGGATGAATTTGAAGTTTAAAATTGTTCATCAATATCTTTGATAGGTTAATAGTTATGGAATGCTGGTATTTTAAATGGATGCAGTTATGATAGTGTTGTAAGGGAACCATACCCTCAAGCAAAACAAAACAGAAAGCACTGAGACACAGCAGATGAAACATTAAATAATTGCTCATTAGCTATTCCAAAGGGGCCGACGTGAAACTTGAGGGAGGTGACTGCATCCATCTTCAGATTTTTCAGTCCCAAGGTTTGGATATGAGACCACTACTGGCTTCTTGAAGAAAGAATGTTAAATAAAGTATGTCTTAGTTATAATTTGGCAGTATGTCTTTGACAGTGAAACTAGGGACCCGTTGGTTCAATATTCTATTATTAAACCTAATATAGATCCACTGAAGAAAATTTTCTTCTGTGCTGGGATTACAAAGTAATTAGTTTCTCATCTTTTATGATTTATTTATTTTCAGTCTGACTTTTTTTTTTCTAACAAAGTTTTGTTTAACTCTCAGTTTGCTATAAATATATATGAATGAATAAAGGTAGGGAGAAACCACAATATTAGGCAAAACAGATCTGTGTTCAAATCCTATGTATGCCATGTGATCTTGTACATGTCATGTTATTGATCCCTGGTTGTCGAGTGACAAGCATAATGATAGAGACTTGTATTTTTAAGCAAAGAAGAACATAAAGACTGATGCAGCATAAAATTCTAAAATCATCATTAAGCAGCTTCACTATCCATAGCATAACTACTTTTAGACTTCTACTTCTGAAAGAAAGCATGTGCTTAAGTCACCACTATAGGGGTTTCTGTTATTGGTAGTCACATTCCTGAGGAGTATAAAAGGTTTGTATTTCAGAGAATAAATGCTGTACTGAAGAAGTTAATTCTAATGAAATGTAAGCCCATAAAAATGAAAATGCACATGCCAGTATTGTACCCTTCCCAACAATGCATACTGGAAAGCCAGAGAGGCAGCCAGATATAATGTGACCAGGAGTTAAAGGTGCTAGAGAGGAAAAGAGTGATGGCAGGAAAATTAAAGGTGATATGTATAACAAAAAATAATTACAGTATTACTATCTCTTACCTCTCCCCAGCATGTATCTCCTTGCTAGAAGAGAAAGGTTCTGAGTTAAATTTCAGAATTGGAGATTCCAGCAAATAGCAAGGAACAGAACATATAAAAGGCTTAAAATATGTTGGATTTTGAAAGTCGTGAGATGATGCCCACAACCAGTTCTTTAAACAAGATTACTCTTTCAGGTACAGGAAAGGGGGGAAGTATGTTTAGAGGAATTAATACTTAGTTTTCATATGGCATTCACCAAATTGATAGTTCTGTTATTACTAATGTTAAGTAAAGATTTGAAGAATATTCCTATGCAAAAAATACCTGTTGCAGTTATTATGGAGAGTATGTGTAGAGAGAAGCAATGAGAATAGACCTTCAAATTTCTTAGTCAGTGAAAAAATAATACAGGTAAATGGTGGGAAAAAGCCCTTATTTGAGTGCTAACTGTGATTACATAAAACAGTTTTTAGAAATATGCTAATTTTCTAGTTTAATAATAAATGATAATCATTTTTATTCATAAAAATAGATGATCCTTCATTTTTTTGAATGGCTGTGTCACTTTTAACAATTTAGTTGTTACTGACAGTTTACTGCTGAAGATCAGTGCAAAATATTGCATTTCTTTAGCAGTGAAACTTGAGGTCATATACCCTCAGCTAGGGTTGCCCAATGTCATGGGGTTTTTTGGCTTTGAGTAAAAGAAGAAATATTTATTGCCAATTTATTCATGACTTTTGGGGAGATAGGGCATCACATTAAATATGCTATAAGAGGACTATGATAACTGTTGAAAATATTGTATTCAAAAATCTATTGGGGGGAGAGTTGGCTTATTTATATATTTTGAATACATATACATTTAATTACAAATGAAATAATCATAGTAGATGGTTTAAACTTATATATAAAAAAGTGGATACTTTAGGGAGAATCAGAAAACAGGTTTAATGTATTTAAAATATGAGGAATGAATTATTAAAAGGGATACATTGATTTACTCTAGCTACCTTAGCAAGCTTGCTGGAGTATATGGGAGAATAAATGTAGATTGTAAGTCACTTTCAAATGTACTGTGCCATTCATAAAAACCTAAATACACCTTTATATGACTACATTTATGTGACCATAACCCTGGTAAAAGATGTCCCAGACTTTGTGCACTATCCCAAAGCTATTTGGAGCTTCCAAAGAAAATGAAAAGCTTCTCAATTATTCATTTGGGGTACAGCCACAAGCACAGATGTAGCCCATGTTAACTGTAATATTTCTGGATAGCCACAAATCAGATATTGTTGAAGTAGATACTTTTGAATGAAATAACTTTATGACTCTAAATATTCACAACTTTAACTAAAGCAACTTAAATGTTCATGTTGCTGTTTATGATAGTTTGGAAAATTTAATAAAATGTAAAGAAACAAAATCACTGCTATTTAGAATGGAGGTGCTCTGAGCTAGAAAAACCCTATGGGGTAAAGATAGAATGAGAAAACCAACTCTCTCATGAAATATCTGATTTCTAAAAAAGTACCCTGTGTGACAACTTTAAAAAATATCATACTATTATGTAAAACCTTTAAATAGCTGGGGATTGGAAAACATTTATGAATCTATTTTACTGTTATAGAGTAACATGTCAACCTCATTACAATGACTCAGATGTACTAACTTTTCTGAGATGACAGAAAAGCTAGAGATGACAGTGTTCTAGAAATATTTTAAAATAGAAACTGCCTACATTAATGTATTTAAAACAGAAATCTAAGGCATAATTTGAAGAATAATAAATGTCTTTCCTCACTGGGTGTACTTCTACAATAAAGCAAAAAATAAGTATCATTATTTTTATTCTTTTAAACCTAGATAAAAATGCTTTTATGTTCATTCAAATAAAAGCAAACAAATTTAACAAGGGTTACCACCATTTCTTCTTAAATTTTTTACATTAATTTTTTATGATAATATTTTATATTTTAATTTAGTTTTGTTGTTACTCAGGATTAAAAGAGATGCCATAGAATATTAATTTACATAACTCAAGAAGATATGCAATTTATAACATTTATATATTGTGAAGTATAATTAAATTTATTGACAGAAGATATATCACTTTTAAAATAAAATGTTTAGATACTACAAAATATGTTAAATAATTATTTGGTTAAGAGAAATCATAAACATAAAATTTTTTAAACTCAACAACAAATCATGGTATATCTATATTATGGTATATTTTTTGGCAATTTAAAGAATGAAGCACTGTTACATGTTACGTGGATGGACCCTGAAAACCTTGTGCTAAGTGAAACAGTCCAGTCTTACAAGGCCATATATTGTGTGATTCTATTTATAAAAATGTGTAGAACAGCAATTCTATAAAATATAAATTAGACGATTGTTTTCTAGGGGCTGTGACTTGAGTTTGCAAAGGAGAATGGGGAAAGGCTGATAATAATTATTTTTTTGTTTCTTTTGGGGTGTTGAAGGTGTTCTATAATTAGATTTTAGTGATGATTGAGCAATTCTCTTTATATACTAAAAAATATGAACTATACTTTAAATGGGTGAATATTATGATATGAGAAATATATCTCAAGAAACCTGTTAATAAAAACTGAATAACAACAAACACAACAAAATGCAGTTTGTAAAAAATTGACTCAGTCAAAATAGTATATAATGGGAAGTAGATAGTTTAATTACAATGTAAATTACAAAACGTAAAAAAATTTGTTATTTAAAAATTTTAGAAAAAAACCCTGACATTTTATATGAAGAAAAATAAAATAAAATTTCTTTCTAATATAAAGTAATAATTTAGAATCTGGATGATTAAAAAACTAATAGATAAAGTTAAGCTATAAATTCAAGAAAATATAGAAAAATATATTGTAATCAAAGAACATAAAATATTTTTTAAACTGCAAAAAAATTATGAATAGGATGATATCAGTTTTAGAACATCTGTATTAGGCACTTGACGGAATGGTAGGAGATATTTGGGATATTTAAAAGCAATTAAAAACTTATACCCAGAAGAAAAGTGTACATATTGGTTATTCATTGAGCAAATTAGATAATATCTATAAGTAAAGACTCTTTACAGGATATGAGTAAGACTTTTTCCTTGTAAAGTCACTTCTCAAGTAATATCATGATGTAAAAGTCCCTCTCTCCTCTTTCTTCTTGTGGTTCAATTTTCACATGAAGTGAGTTGTGTCATTGACCGGAGGCTCAGAAAGAGCAAAATTACAGTCTTGAGCTAGGTCACAGTATGTTTATGCCAACATCATCTTTGGTATGTGTTTCCCCTTAAAAGTTTATTACAAGAAATATTTTTCTTTCACCTTAGGAAATTATGAAAGAGAGAACAAATTCAATCTAAAGTATGCAGAGGAAAAGAAATACTAAAAGGTACAGCAGAAATTGATGAAATTGAAAATTGGCAATCAATAAAGAGAATCAACAAAACCAAAATCTGTTTATTTGAAAAAACAAAATTTTTAAAACTTTATGCAGACTAAGAAAAAAAGAGAAAGGACTTTTTAAAATTAATGTCAGGAATGAAAGAGGAGATATCAGTGCAGAATCCATGGACCTTAAAGGATAATAAAAGAGTACTACAATCACCTCTGCCCAGCAATTTAATAGCCTATATAAAATAGACCAATTTATCAAAAAGCACAACTTGCCAGAACTCACACAAGAAGAAATAAACAAACCAAATGGGCTTACATTTACTAAAGACACCAAATTAATAATTTATGACCTATTAATTAATAATTAATAACCTTTAAAATAAAAAAAAGCACCAGGCCCTAATAGAGTTACCAGTGAATTCTAACAACCATTGAAAGAAAAAATTATACCAATTCTGTACAATCCCTTTTATAGAATAGAAGCAGAGGAAATGTATGCTAACTCATCCTCTGATGACATCATTACTCAAATACCAAAACCAGACAAATATAATACAAGAAACGAAAAACTATAGACCAAGGCCTTCCATAAACATAAATGTAAAAATCTGCAACAGATATTAGCAAATAAAATATAGCAATGTATAAAAATAATTATACACCCTGATTAAGTGGACTTATCTCGGGTATGTAAGTCTAGTTCAACTTTGAAAAATCAATTTAACAGTCTAAAAATGAAAAATCACATAATTGCATCAATAGATTTAGAAAAATGAAACATTTTATTTGGATCCAACATCTAATCATGCTGAAGACTCTCAATACAAAGTACTTTTAAAATGTAATAAGAAAATAAAGAATGCAATTAATAATAGACAAAAGACTTAGACACATAATCAAAGAAGATATAAAGAAGATATCTAGATGGCCTATAGACATATGAATAGATGTTCCACATCCTATGTCATTAGGGGAATACAAATTAAAGCAATGAGATACCACTGCACACTTGTTAGAATGGTGTTTGGTGAATACAAACAATGGTGGGGAGGAGGTAGAGCAACAGAAACACTCATAACATCCTTTTTTTTGCTGATGGTCATGCTTTCATTTGGTGACTTCTTATAAAACTAAACATACTTTCCATACGATGCAGCAATTATACTCCTTAATATATATCCAAAGGCACTGAAAACTTATGTCCACATAAAAACTTGCAAACAGATGATTATATCAGCTTTATTCACAATTGCTAAAACTTGTAAGCAGCCAAGATGCTCTTCAGTAGGTGAATGGATAAATAAACTGTTGTCCATTCAGACAATGGTATCTTAATTAGTGCTAAAAAGAAATGAGCTATCAAGTTAGAAAGAGAGATGGAGAAATATCAAATGCATATTAGTAAGGGAAAGAAACCAATTTTAAAAAGCTACAATGTATAATTCTGACTATATTACATTATGTTAAGGCACAACTCTGGAGGTGATAAAAGTATCAGTGATTTCTTGGGAGCCAGAGGAGCGAGGCTGCTGATTAGACAGACGTAATAGAATATTGTATTTCAGGCAAATAGAATATTCTGTATGATACCATGACAATGGGTGTGTATCTTTTATCCAAACCCATAGAATGTACAATATGAAGAATGAACTATAATGTCAATTATGGACTTTGGGTGATTATGCTGTGACATTGTAGATTCATCAATTGTAACAATAGTACCACTCTGTGGGGGGGAGATGGGGGAGGTTATTTGTGTATGGGGATAAGGATATATGGGGAATCTCTGTACCTTCCCCTCTATTTTTGCTATGAACTTAAAACTTCCTCCCTAAATAAAGTATTTTTATAAAAATTTTATTTATTTATTTTTAGAGAGAGGGGACGTGAGATTTATTTTTAGAGAGAGGGGACGTGAGGGAGCAAGAGGGGGAGAGAAACATGTGTGAGAGAAACCAATTGATTGCCTCTCACACACCCCAAATGGAGACCTGGCCTGCAACCCAGGTATGTGCCCAAACCTGTGACTTTCCAGTTTGCAGGCAGGTGCTCAACCCACTGAACCACACTAGCCAGGGTTAAGTAAATTCTTAATAAAAATAAATTCGTTTAAAAAAATCTCTTTTTATATACGCTTTACTTCGACAAGCCATTCTCCTTAGTGGCAGTTGATCTCTTTTTGAGAAAAGATGAGTAAAACTGCCATTTTCATGACTGTCCTCTATCTCCCTTAGGGCTAGAGAGACCATAAAAGTATTTCTGTCACTACAGTTCTAAGAAAGAAAGCCTTTGTGCAGGCCATGTGAAGGAACTGTATTTCTTCCTTGCATGTCTGCTCTTTACTGCACAGAAGACTGGGAGTTTGATGTTTGCTTTTCTTCGTAAATGTGACACTAAAGTTGATAGCTGATTTTTAACTCCTATATCCATTCTAAGGTGCCAAGAGAGATTATGTGAAAACCAGAATTTGAAAACTGCAATTGGAGAAAATAGAAATTATGTAGAGAGAAGGAGTCTTGTTTTCTTATGAGCTGCTTCTTTTCTTCATTGTTCTATGAATTTATGTTTGATAAGGTTTTAAATGTATCCTGTGGAGTCGGTGCAAAACTGAATAATATATTATTTTAAATGCTCATAATGAAATAAGTAATTTAATCAAATGCTCTTTAAGATTAATGCAATAAAATCTTAATTATCTTCGAATATACACGCTAAAAGTAATTTTCTGAAATGTTGCCATATAATATTTGCTTATAATTTTAGAACTTCAATTTGATCTTTAAAACATAATAAAAATTCTATTTCTTTTTAACTATTTTTAATGCAGCCTATTGTGAAGTCATATGAAAATAAAATTTAATCTCTAGATCTTTTTAACTACTGAGATAATTACTAAATTTTTTGTTAAAATAGTGTATTAATGAATAATTCTTAAGGATTACTTATATATAATCAAGATAGGAAGTCTGTGGTTTTGTAGCATCAAGCACTAGACTCTGGGTGTTTAAAAATATTTAGATAGGGGTTGCTAAGTTAAGAATCTAATAAGTGTGTGAAGTTATGTTGAAAATAGACCAGTTCTAAAGTTATCCCTAAAATTCATCTCATTCAGGCTCTGCACTTGGGATAATAAATAATATTTATTGAGATAATAAATTATAGTAGTCAAATTAGAAAACTGAGACAGTTTTGCTTGTACCAGGTTAGAAAAACATATTTATAATCTTAGTCACAAATGTAGTAAGACATCAGTGTAAACTGGTTTCTCAGAAAACTGTTAGGGTAGAGCAAACCTCTTTGGTGGGTTGTGTAGACTTGATTACTGGATTGTAAGAATAATGAACCCAAAACTGAGCTCATACAAGTTAATAAGGCTATTTTAAACATATCTTTAGAAATAGGTGAAAAAACAAAGTATTTAGCCTAGCATACAGAAGATTTAAAAGAGATATATAAGACAGTACCAAGTATTGGAAAATGATATGTAGAACAAGGTTTTTCTTACCTGCAGAAGTGGAAAAGTCAAGATACACAACTCAGGACATTTCTATGAAACATAAAGATATAATAAAACGTTATTTAGTAAACCACAATGAATAGTTTTATTGCTGTTATAATTTTATAGGCACTTAACTTCATGTAAAACTAAAATCCACAAATGGCAAAATTTTCAAGTCCAATAAGCCATCTGTATTCACATACTTAGGCAGAAAAGCAATGTGAAATTTTAGAGAACTGAACTCAATCTCTCTTCTACCTCTGCTCATCTTCATAGACTAGTTGAGTCCTTGGCATCTAATTGATCTAAAAATCAAAGTCAGACACTCCATTTGCAACACTCTATAAAATACCAGAGTCATTCAAATAAGTGGCTAACCGCATTGTCCTGAGAAAGACATGTTATCCAAAATTGGTTATCATTATTGACCTTTGAGTCTATGTTCATGGTTGATTCACTTGCAAGTTAGTATAATGCTATTCAATCTCTATATGAGTGGTTGACCATGATTTTTCAATGGAAAAATGACTTAATTACATTTTTGGTAGCATCAGCTAAATAACACTAATCATCTGAAATGAATAAGAAAGATAATGGATGTATTTCTGCCCTTACCACACCACACAGGGTTCAAAGCTTGGAAAATAATGTTTCATCATGTATCTGTTATTATAGCTTAAATTTTTTTCTGAAAAATACTTTCTTAACTTTCCATTGTGACTTATATAATACTTGTCAATTTAACAATTTAGGAAACTGTGTTGTAAGGGGGATGCTAAAATAATTACATAGAACTTTCTGTCAAGGACACAGTATAGTAGGAGAAACTATGCTTACAAATATCTGTATGTCAAGAAGATTTTAACATAGCGTATTAGGAATAAAGATGTTATGTAGATTCTTCGAGGAGAAAATGCATTTACTTAGTGAATGAAAAGAATGATTTCATGAGGAACGCATATATGAAGGCAACAACAAAAATGTGTGGGATTAAGTTAGAGATAGAAAAGAGCATCACAAAAAAAAAGAAGATAATGCAATAATCTCAGATAATATCCAACCCATACTATAGATTAAGATACTAGTTTGCCTAGAATACTAATAGCATATTGACAACTATCATATTTCAATATTGATTTAAGTCACATTTATCTGTATCTTAACCATAGCTTACAAGGCCCTACAAAGCTTTGCTCCAACCCCATTTTTGATACTTTCTTCCTTTCTTGCATCCTCAAAACAAATGTATCCAAAAACACTCAATGTGAACACACACACAAACACTATCTGGCCGTTTGGCACTAATTTCACTCTCCCCAGTCTTCCAAGCTCTGTCTAACTTTTTCATTTGCTCATATCTCTCTGTATAATGTTTGCTATATTCATCCAGCACTTATGCCCTACCTTTCTCTTGTTAGTTTTCTCGTTTTTTTCAAGTCTTATCTTAGCTACCATTACTCTCCAAATATCTTCCCTGATGTCTCATCTACTGAACTTCTCTGTTCTTCCATTCTATCCTGGGTCTCCCCACTGAAGGATGTATTCCACTGTGTTGTAATTATTCATGTATCTTTGCCTGCAGTCAGACTGTAGGTGTAGTGACAACAGGAAGCCTATATCTCTTGCTTCCAGAACTTAGCACAGCATTTGGCTGGTAATAAATAAATAATATTATTGCATTAGTGATTGGATGAGTGAATATGTAATGAAAATGTCAATGTCACCAAATTGTGAGTTAATGTAAATATGTCTTGTTTAAGTCCAGTGCCATGCAAATGACATGATTACGGCTTATGGCTCTGAGCAAAGTGACTTGTGTATTTCAAGCACTTTCTTGGTTATGACTGTCATCAGAACACAGTGACTGGACAAAGATTTCTCTTGGGTTTCAGTCCAATGGAAGCAAATATATGTGTAAAAAATTAAGAAGTAATGAAAATGGAATTAAAAAGTTACTTTTTATAAATCTTGAGACCAAAGAGATCAAAATAATAGCCTGTAAAAAATTTGTAACTTTATTTTATTTTATTAGGTATATATCAAGTTGAGTAATGAGTGATATATCATATTGGTGACTAAAATTCTAAATAAATGTGTTATTCTTAAAAACAAGATATTTTCTGTTGAATATTTAAATAGCTTTAAACATCTGTGTAAGAAATACTGCTTCTTATATTTGTAGATGGTATTAAACCAGACATGTTTACTAGTATACTGAAACACAGCAAAAATATCAAGACATTCTTGTAAATGATAAAATTATCTGATAAAAATATCTAGGAATAAATTTTTTGAAGAATATAAATATAATAGGCTTCAGAACCAGTAATACAACTATAACATTGTAAACAACTGGCTGAGAATAAAAGTATCAGGCAAATTTCCATAGGTTATTTTGACAAAAATTTACATCAAAATGTATAAAATTGTAATGTATTATAATTTTTGATATTCAGAACCTCACTCAAAAAAAGGTAATTTAAATATACTTTTATATATTTATAATAAAATCTAAATATGTAAATATTATACAAATAACCTTATAAAGTAAATAGTAATGAAGTTTAAGTAAAGGCCAAATAATCAGATATGTTACATGATTCATTCTGAGAGCAAAGGGGCCCCATCAAAGAAAATATGGATTGATACAAGGTCAGATTTACATTGTAGAAAACGCAGTGTGGGAGTGTAAAGAAAATGTCAGGGACAAGAAAGACAGAGGTAGCACAACATTGTCAGACTTAATTCTTGGTGCACTGAAGAATGATATGATTACTGGACCTCCATCCCATTTTACATATAATGAAACTGAGTTCCTGCACCTCAGAGCAGTAATAGGATCCAAACCCTGTTCCTCTTGACAGTCTTTAAAAACTATGGAACTGGAACCACTTGACCCAGATGATAGCCCTAAAAATCATATGCATCTTTATTGGGTCTTAAAAGATATGCAGTTTGGCATTGAAAACAAGCAGGAAAAGCAGTGTAAGGGGAGGGAAAAGCCTATGACATGCCACAATTTTGTTTAAGGAAAACAACTGAAATCATATGTGGCTGGAAAGTAAAATGAAGAGAAGAATTCTGAAAAATAGCAGTGGAGTTCTGTGTGAGGGTTAGGGAAAGAGGCCTTTATGTGGCGCAGGTAAATTAGTTGCGTTCTAATTTTCGAACTGAAAAATGGCACAGAGAAGGTTTTAAAACACAGATTTACAGAGTGAGTTATATAAATAATTAAAATATGAAAAAGTGCTTTGTAGCAAGTGTTTGAAGCACTGAGAAACACTGCCATTGTGTATTAAATTGGGTGGGTGTGATTTAACACATAACATGGAAGATGGTAAAGAACTCAACACTGATACTTTAACCTCCTGTTTGATGTGACAGGAGTCTGAGTTACAACTCACTGCTCATTTCCAAAAGAAAATATAATCTGTTTAATGAGCTATGGGGCCTGGCAGATACATTTGCGCTTTAATTTCTTATTTTCAAGGTGAGGATTTGATCTCACAAATGAATCCTGGTAAGAAAAAATAAGAAACTCAGGTATAGAAGAGCTTCGAGATAGTAATAGTAGGCCCACCAGGGCAAGAATCCATCAACAGCAACTGGTAAAGAAAGGCTATAATTGATAACTGGGTCATGAGATAAGGAATGATGAAAAGGTGTGATTACAGAGCCTCGAAGGAAAGTGAGAAGTCATTAAAAATAAATCGCAGCATTCATGAAGACTAGTTACAGAGGTCGCTTCAAAATAAGGTCAATGCATTACTGGAGGTGATTAATCACCTTTTGATAAAACACATTGTCTTTGGAAAAGTGAAATGAGATGAGACTACGTATATAAACTAAGACGCTTCATCCACATAGAGATCAAGGTATGTGGAAACCAGGCAGAAGGATGGGTGTGACAGTTTCCTCTTCCTATTTGAAACTGGAAAGAATAATTTTGAAGGCAGAGTGGCAAGTGGAGAATGTAAAAGAACACCAAAACACAATTCTTAAAATATACTTTATATTAAGGAAAAATAAGTTTCCACAGAATAGGACAAGTGAACACATGTTCCATGACATTTAAGAAATTTGGTAAAAAATTAATTTATTAAACTCATTTTATTAAACATCTTCTATACAAAGGAGCTCTTTTAATTTTGGATATACGAAAGTGAATTTATAAAGATTCTAATCTCATGGCTCTCCCATGTTAGTATGCCTCAAGTTCTTCTGTTGTAAATTAGGGATAATTTTACTATGTTGTTAGAAAGATTAAATAGAGCTTTGTCAAATTTCATGTAATTTCGGTCACTTCATGCCTCCCATATTTTATAGTGCTTTCTAGCCCTCTGGTTATCAACATAATCATATGACAATATGGATTATTCTGGTAGTTATTTGACCTTAACCTCAATTTCAGGGAAACCAACTCTTTGTTAACATAATAAAATAGAAGACAATGAGGAAACTAATGGTTTGTGAACATTGGAGAATTTTTTAAGAAGTTTATATTTGTAAAGGTGGATAGTTCCTCCTCTATAATTTTACTCTATTTTACTTATTTTATGTATTTTATTTCATTTTTTATTTTATAAATTGTGTATTTTATAACTCTACTCTGTAAGAGGGGTTATTTTTGAAGCAGGATAATAATTACATGGAATATATCTTACTCTCTAAAATAAACTATATTTTTAAGATGAAATAAAAACTGAAGGGAGGTAAATTAGCTGCTCAAGTTCAGAGTTCAAGTGAAACCCAAAAAGTTAACTTGATTGGAAGTTCACTGAACTAGAGCCTCTCTATCTGATTGCCTCCCTTTATTTTTGCTTCAAGATTTGGAAGTATTTAGGGCTTGAGGTTTGAATATATAATTTTCCCTCAGCTTTGCATTCTATCTGCAAACTATTTCAATACACTCTGCAGGCTTTAATATGAAAATATTCAAGTTCTGAAAGCTTTCTTCTTCCTTATTCAAAGAATAGAAACCAGTACTATGTGACATCTAGCCACCTGATTTTAGGATATTGGCACAAACTGCATCACAAACAAGGTAAAGTTTGTTTTTGATTCCCCCGAGATTAAGATTTAGGATTATAAAAAGAAAATATATATTATTATCATAAAAATATCACAATCTGTTTGGACTGTTAAAATAATGCAAAATAATTTGATAGGTCACGGAAATAACTTTTTATAAGTTGATATCCTCTGGCACATTTTTATATTAAATATTTCACCCTGGTTCTGTATAAACCTTCAGAAAGAGCAGCATAGTTGCATGCCCCATGCCAGAAGTCTGAGCAAAACAGGACAATTGTTCATAGCTGGTCAGCATTTTAGCTAGAAGCTACAGCTGGTACAGCATTTGAGAGGCAATCAGGACTTTGCTTTTAGTTAAGAAGTAGATCAATAATCAAACTTGTAACCAGAAGTATGTTTTCACAGTTATTTTAATAACAGTGGCTCTTTTAAGTTAATAATGTCCTCTGAGGATTGAGTAAAGGGTATTTTCTCATTTTGATTATAAAATATAAAATTTATTAATTGATTCTTATGATTTTGTAAATACGTATATTATATTTAAGATAAATCAGGTCTAGTGATCTTAATGGAATGGGTTTCTTCAAGAATCTTGGAAAATTCTACTAAGATACCTAATTTAGTGGTCTAAAATATGGAGATAAGAACAGGCATAGAGAGAATAGTGAGACAATTGAATTCACACAATATATATATTTTTATTTCATTGTATTTCTACCCTTAGAAAGTATGGAAGAACAACAATTAAAAAAATGAAAAAAAGGAAGAATGGTATGAAAAAATATCCCTGCCACAGTACTGGTTTTGTCACTGGGAGGCAAGGCAGGTGACTGTGGAAAAGGCTAGGTGTCATCCTCTGACCTTCATGTTACAGGCCTGGCTGATGAGCAAGTTTGCTGCATATCCTGGGACCTGAAACAGCAGACTCAGGAAAAGAAGGAAAGACTGGAAGATAGTAGATATTTTAGAACTGTCTTTGACGTTTAAGATCCCAAAGAGATTCGAAATAAACCATGCCGATAGTGAAGGGAAGTGAGGAATTTCTACTCACCATTCTTTAAAGCACATATGAAACCCCAAATTAAATATTTGTAGGTAAATAATAAAGGAAATTCTTGTATAAGAAAATGTATCAAGGTCCAGAAAAAAAAAAAAAAAAAAGCACCTATTCTGATCACATGTTCCTGAGTAAAGTACATACTAATGGAAAGGGAATGGAACAAATTATCAGATATACAGTGGAAGATGACTGAGACCACCCTTATGAAGTTCTCACTAATTGCCATATTAATATTTTTAAAGGCAAAAGTTGATAATTTAGCTCAAAGAAAAGTTTTAATTTCAATGATAAGCAATATTGCAAACATGTAGGCAGGAAAAAATACCAACAGCAAAATAAAACTAACACGTTCTTTATCTCTAAACAAAAACCAACAGAAGAGTAAAACCCCTTAATATTCTGTAAGGGAAGAAACATCAGTCTAATATTAGACTTCTCTACAATATTGAAAACTGAAAAAATTATAAATTATTATTTTCGATGCTAAACTTTTATTAAACAATAATTCTTTAGCTAGTAAAATTAGTCAATCATATATGAATAAAGAATAATTTACTTTATTAGAAGATGTAAGGTCCACTAAAATAATACAAAAGAATTGCTACATAAATTATCTAAAATATCTGATTCCCATAACAGTTAAAAAGTCATAAGGCATCAAAATAGAGAAAAAGTATAACCTATCTAGAGGAAGATAAAGTAGACAGTAGCAACTGCTTTTAAAAATACCTAAATGTTGGGCATAGAAGACAAAAATTTCAAAGCAGCTGTTATAAATGATTTAAAGAATCAAAAATAAATATTTGAAAGAATTAAAAAGTGGTATGCTGGCAGTGATGTATCCAATAGTAAATAATAATAAATATGGAAATTTTTTCAAAAAGAGTAATGGAGGTTCTGGGATTGAAAAAGTATCTAAGTGACAAAAATCTAACAATGAGGTTCAACTGTACATTTAGAAATAGCAAACTTAAATATAGGTAAATGAAGATCATGCAATCTTAATTACAGAGAAAGAAAAGCATAGAGAGAAATAGACAGACTCAAAGATGTTTGCAACACCAGTAAGTACTTTCAAGATACACATAATAAGAGTGCCAGAAAAAGAGAAGAAAATAAATAAGAAAAAATTTTTAAAGAAATAATGTCTAAAAATTCTCTAAGTTTGATAAAGCCATGGACATGCACAATCCTCTAAGCTTAACCAGTTTTATGCAGGGAAAATAGAAATAGACCCACATCCAGTAATATCATAGTCAAAAGGCTGAAAGCCAACAATAAGTGGAAAATTCCGAAAACAGCAAGAGAGAAAAACAGCGAGGTAACTCCAATAAAATTAACGGTTTTACTATCAGAAGCAATAGAAAAGCAATGTCAATATATTCAAATTGGTGAAAGAAAGAAAGAAACTATAAAACAAGAATCTTGTATACAGCAAATTCTTTCCAAGATGAAGATGAAATAATTGTTTTATTGGGCATATGGCATATGGAAATGTCACATACTTGACAATCAGAGCTCAAATGAGAGAGGCAGGAATAAAGTTATTGGAGTGATGAGTGAAACCAAATGATAAACTGAATCCACATGTAGAAATGAAGAGAACCAAAGATAGTTTTAAAAATTCTGTAAATATATTCATGTTCTCCCCTCTCTCTCAGTTTCTTTAAAAGACACAAGATTGTACAAAGCAATAATTTATTATAACACTGTTATTTTAATATTGTAACATATACACACATTTTTTATAACATTAATAGACCATATAGTAGGGAGAGAATGAAACCACACAGGAGTAGTTTTTATCCCTTACTATAATTAAATTAATATGAATCTGAAGTAGATTACAAAGATGTATATCATAAACTTAGTTGTATTATATATTGTAAGAAAATAACAGAATATACAGCTAATAAGTATTAAAGGAATTTAAATATTATACTGGAGCATTCCCACATGGTATAAAATAAGGTAGTAATAAGAGAACATAGGAGCAAAAGAGATGCATGGGTGGAAAAAGCATATCTAGATGTTGACCCAATCATATCAATAATAATAAATGAGAATGGAATAAGCACATCACTCAGAAGTCAGAAATTGTCAGTATGTATTTTAAAATTATATGCTATCTACAGTAGATACTTTCATTTCAAAGATACATATAGTTTTAAATTAAAAGCATGTTGATAATTCTTGCAAACTGCAACACTAAAAGAATTAGTGCTATATTAAAATGTGACAAAATAAACTTTAAGAGAATAACTCTCAAAAGAAGAGGAACATTTTATAATGATATAAAGATCAATCCTTAAGAAAGATATAACAATTAAAATCAGGTGTGCAAATAAAAGCAGAGCTCTAAATAAAATTCTTAGGAATGAATAATTATTATAATGCATATTATAACCAATTTAAGAGGACTAAAAGTAGTACTCAAGCATTTTCAGTTAAGGTTTGTGCTAAGTTATTCAAAATGTTTTATAAACTGTAGAAAAGAAAGATTTATGATATTTAAGTGTCTAAAATTTGACTTAACAAAACATATTCTGTTGGAATGTTAGGAGTTTAAAGTTAATATTCTTGTATTTAATGGATGTAGACAATAGACTTTTCTTTCAAATTTTTATGTAAGATTAATAGTAGTACATATATATTTTCATTTTTCTTTAATGAGAGCTATCATTATAATTAAAAATAAGATAAATGTTTTTAGGGAAAAATGAATGAAATCAAACACAGTGCTTAGAAATAGGCATTCAAAAAAGGTGAAACAAATTAGAAGTCAAAATTCCAGAAAACCATTAACACAATAGCAGAAATGACTTAAACTATGATGATAAAAATAAAATTATTAAAATGTCCTACTAAAAAACCACAGCTTTCAAATTATGTTTTAATATTAATATCAACTGTATTCTTTCTTTAATGGAGACTGATAAAACATAACTTAGATACATTAAATGCACAAAGAAAATTTATATATCTATGTCTGTATCCATTGATGTGTTGATTGATATGTCAATTAATTGATCAAATCTATTGGACACCTTTATAAAATGCAGACTTGAATTCAGTAGGTCTGGGATGGGGCCTGCTATCTATGTTTCTAACAAGCTCCTAGGTAATGTTGATGCCACTCTGAGACTACTTGTTGAGTAGTAACTACCTCAGATATACATACAGTTCCCTCTCCCACCAGATAACTCAGTTCTCTACATTCCACTAAACAGAGGAAAGTAAGTCATAGAGCATCTGATGTAATATAAGAAATATTACATAAGAAAATGGAAACTATGTTCTAGTTGTGATGCTGATCACAGATAAATTTAATTTCTCATTATAATCTCACATTCCATTTCTGAAATGTGAATTAAAAACAGATGCTGAAAAAATATTAGCAATTTATAAAGAACTGGTAGGTCTTGCATGAGGACATAGATTGTTGATATAATTACTTTTCTTGAAAAAAGAAAAATGGTTTAATACAGTGAGTCAATATTTTTTAAAGTTTGTTTTCTCTTAATTTTAACTGTGCTAGTAATTGTTTTGCTTTACAAAATCAACCAAAAGAATAGTTTTATCTCATTCAAAAATAGTGTATTTTTCACAATTTTTCACTCTCTTTCAAAATGTTATCGTTATTTACATACTGATAAATTACTGAAGCATAACTCAAGTTACCATTCTAATACATATCTATCTGAGACAATAATAGTCTTAACAGTGAGCAGAACATGTTTTTTTTATGTATACAAATAGATCTTTATTCTGAAATTTAAATCATTTTAGATGGGGAGTAAATAAATAGGCAACATTTGTTGACTATAGTATGTAGCTCATTGAATCATAGACTGGAAAATGTTGATGGTATTTGCTTCATTCAATAACATGGGAAGATCTATAAAGAAATGTATTGAAATTTCATAGATATTTCAGAGATGTGAGGAAGAAAGTGCCATTTTTTGATATGCAAGAATAGACTTTTGAATGAGTTCAACACCTGACATTTGCGTCAGTCATGGTTTGGGCCGCTTAACATGTTGTGTTTAACTGTATTATTAAAGAATTGACCATTTATGGAAAATTCAAATTTTTTTCTTAACAAAAGCAGGAAAAATAGCCTTCATGGTAAAACATTTTGCATATCTTACATGCAATTTTGAAGTTGACTGATTTTTAAAATGAGAAATTTATCGAAGACATCCTTCATTTCAACAAATTTATTGAAGACTCACCATTCATATTCAGAAGAGAATGAGATGGATTTAAGGTTTCTTCAGCAATGACCAAAATGAATAGATATTCCACTTTAAAAATAGTACAGAAATGTACAGCTAAACCAAAGTTTATCATCCACATGTCTTGGTGTTTCTCAAGGTCTTTTCTAAGGAGCTTTTGACTTCCACAAGTGCATTTGTCTGAGGGATTCTGAAGGCAACCAGTGGGGAAGCCAAGGGATTAGACTCTAAACTTTCCACTCCCTTTTCATATATAAAGCATTCTACTACTTAGTGGTTTTAAACATTTCCTTTTATACATTAGGAAACTTAAGGCTAGATAGGAAAGGAGCCATCTGAAATCATAAAAGCTAAAGGAGACATGAAGTGTAATACGGAAGGTAAAAAATCTATGTTCACGTACTGAAAAAACTAACACCTGAAAGAAATAGAAGTCATTCCATGGAGGTGCATAGGATGGAAGTAGGATCAGTGGATGGGAGATGAAAATTACCGAGGAATAGACTACTATTCTATCCAAGGGAAAAAAAATATAGTAACATAAGCTGCTTAAAGATCAGATGGGTTTCCACAAGGCACAGTGATTTTTGCAGCTCTTGAGATATTTAGAAAGAATCTGGAATGCCACTCTTGGTAGTGGTATGGAGGATGGATACATCTGATCAAAGGTTTGATGACACATCTCTGAAGACACATTTCAACCCTAAGAGTTTTGCAATTTATTATATATAAGAATATGACCCTCTTTAGTTGGTCTTTCTCAGCTATGGAAGATTTTTCTGAAAGCAAAATTGAAAATGTCTTCATGCTTGTCCAGATAGCCTTTCAGGGTTTTCCTCTGGTGAACACCTCCTGTCCTAGGAAAGACATGTACATATCATACACAAAAACATGTATTTTTATATTTTCCCTGCCTGGATCTTGTGCTTATCACAACAAATAAATTTAGCTCAAATGTTGGCTCCACATTAGAGCTAGTGACTGACACAAGGGTTGTATGAGTATCTCTGGTGTATAGTTGGGTTCATAATGGGGAGCCAAATCCCTTAAGCCAGGTATTAGGTATCCCTGGTGTAAATCAATAAACAAGTTAATAGTTAATTTGGTGCCTGGTAAATCAACATGGGCACATAATTTAATATGTTATAAAAACATAAAATTGCCTTTGACATATATTTGTTTTTATTATTTAGCTATAATTACTGAAGTTGGAACTGATAAGTCTGTAACTTCTACTGATTTTACCAGGCTTTGAAAAGCCTTATCCATTTACTGAGCGAGGGAAACCATAGGATGTGATTGTTTGACTATTAGCCACCAACTTCCCTGTCAGAATGATATACTTACATTTCCTCTAAACTATCTCTAAGAAGCCATTTCCAGGAAGACAATCTCAGTGTAGAAACTCCCTTTTAGAAGAGAGCAATGATTATCCCGTGTTACAAGTCTTTCTCTACTGCTCTCAATGAAACTGTACGAGGTTGTCTTCTATGTCCATGTTAAGAAGTGAGGGAAATTATGTAAGTTTTAGTCTTTGGATTCTGGAGAATGGTGTACGCATGCACATAAAATAGCCATTGGAGGAAACGCATGAGAACAACAACTGATCGTGGATATATGGCACGAGAACACAATAAGTAATATGGTAATGATGCCAGGCTATCATGTGTACTCTGCTTAGAACAGGCATGTAGCAAGCTTTGCTGTAAAACTATCTTGAATGAACTAAATCATCTCAATTTTTAGAACATTATAACTTTTAAAAATATAATCTCTATTGATTTTACCAATCTTCTTATCATTTTATTATATTATGTAAACTTCTAGTAATACAGCTCAGAAACCACTCAGTCTATAGACTTTTTTTCTATAAAACAGAAAATGTTTTACTCTGAAGACTCATTACAGTCCTGCTTTGCCATCTATAAATATTGGGTTTATTATTCTTTTAGCAAGTTTTTTATTTACTGATTTTAGAGGGAGGGAAGGAGTGAGAGGGTAGAGAGATTGAGAGAGATTTGTTGTTCCATTTATATATACATTATTTGATTGATTCTTATATGTGCCTTGCCCATGGATTGAACTGCAAACTGGCATAGCTGGATGACACTCTAATCACTAAGATGTCTGGTCAGGGCAGATTCATTTTTCTTTGAGAAAAAATAAAACTACTCAATGCAAAATGGAAAGGGTAAAGTCTAATTCTAAATCTGACAAAGCTCAAACCATGACAACCAATTTTCCTTTCATAGTTTATCACATTTGTAACTCTTCTCTGTGTGTAAGGATGGTAACATACAAAAGCTAAAATCAAAATTGAAGGGTGAAACCCATGATCTGTGAGGCAACTTGATATCTGTTCTGCATCAGGGATCTTAGATGAAATCATTCACAATTTCGATTAAGTTGTTTTCCATTATCAAAAGATACAAAATATTTTTTTTGCTTTTCTAAAATTTGTACAGACAAAAAATGATTTCCTTTTTCTCTTTTTAATGCACAAAGATAAGTTGGAATTAAGAAGATCCATCTTCTATATAAGACTCGTTTTTAAAGCTTTTTATTTAGGTATGATTGACATGAAAAAAAATTGTACATATTTATGTCTACAATTGCATATTTGGGATAAGTATACACCCATGAAGCCATCACCACCATCAAGGTCATCAACACACCCATCACTTCGCAGAGTTTCTTCCTACCCTTTACTGCTATTATTGCGCATGCGTGGTGTGTGTGTGTGTGTGTGTGTGTGTGTGTGCGCGCGTGTGTGTTAAAACTTAATGGAAAATCTACTCTCTTAGCAAATTTTAAATCTTAAATACAGTGTAGTTGATCCCTCCATATCTGGGGTTCCCCATCTGGAGATTCAATCAACTGCTGATGGAAGGTGTTTTTTTTTAATGTTGTGTTATTGCTGATGTGTGCCATGTAGTTAGGCCTGTGATGGTTGTGTCTTCACTGAACATATCGTCGTCGTCGGCAGCCGTCCGTCTCGAGAGACGATGGTGTAGCTTCTTAAGAGTCTATCTGCACCGCCGAGAATGGTTGTGCAGTCCGACTCGGGAGTGACACGGTATCTGTCTCCTCCCGTGTTGAATCGACATCTTGCGATGACGCTGGAGTGTCCTCTCCAGTGAAGCTGAAGCTACAGAGCCTGGGCAGGGTGATATGGAGGGTCTGCTGTTGCCCATGCAGCAGACCCCCCCTCTCTTCGCAGCTGAAGGGTCCAAGGGAAAGACGGAGTCAATACAGCTTGGCTTCAGGTGCGCCGCAGGAGTTGCCGGTGTTGACTACAACGTCAAACCGCCTTAGGGACTCCGGCTCCGGATTTTCTGTCGGGGTTTACTCCCTTAGCCTTTCCCCTGAAGAGGTATGCCGCAAGGCAGCGGAGGTTTTTTGGAGTCAGAGTTTTCCTTCTCTGATGTACCCTGACTGGAAGATCGAACCAGCGACACTTAGCTCGCAGGCTGACGCTCAATCCACTGAGCTAAACCAGCCAGGGCCAAGAATATTTAATATACTTAGATATTTAATTTTATTACATGCCTCTGAAAAATTGATCTGTAGGTTTCATATTATCCCTCTAAATTCTAGCACATTTTTTAGCAGAAGTTAATAGGCTGTTTCTAAGATTTATATGGAAATGTAAAGAACCTAGAATGATCAAAATGACTTTTAAAAAGAACAAAGTAGAAGCACTCCCACTATTTTAA
The DNA here is from genome assembly GCF_987537825.1 of Furipterus horrens. Lineage (NCBI taxonomy): Eukaryota > Metazoa > Chordata > Mammalia > Chiroptera > Furipteridae > Furipterus > Furipterus horrens. The sequence continues at coordinate 27,966,370 of NW_028327172.1, read as the reverse complement.
AACATAAAGCGAAATTATTTAAGATTATGTGATGCTTGCATAAAGATAGACTAGATCAGAACAGAGTCCAGAAATAAACAGCCAGTTTTGGGGACAAATGTTGAAAGGCTTTCAGTGAAGAAAAAATAGTTATTTCAACAACTGGTTTTGGAAAAATTGGAATTCAACACCGTCCCCATCCATCCACCCCAAAAGGACTTCTATCTACATGTTGCAGCATACAAAAATTGACACAAAATGGATACCATATTTAAGGTAAAATATAAAACTCTAAAACTTCCAAAAGTGACTTTTGGGTCCACATAATATCAAAAGAACGATCCACAACAGGAAAAACTGATACATTTTATTTCAAAATTAAATCTTTTGTACTTTAAAGGTCACTGATAAGAGAATGAAAAACAAAACTATGGACTAAGAGGAAAAACTGTAAAGTACTTATATTCATATTTATATTTATATGAAAATATAAAGAACTCTGAAAAATCAATAATAAGTAAATAATTAAAAAGGGAACAGACTCTTTACCAAAGAAGATACAGAGATGACAAACATACACATGGAAAGACAGTCAATATCATTCATCATTAGTGGAATACAAATTAAAGCCACAATATTATATCATTACATACCTCTCAGATGTCTAAAGTTAAAGATTAACTATACAAGTTGTTAGCAAGAATGTAGAAGATTCAGAACCTTCTTCAAACACTGCTGATGAGCTTAGAAATGGTACCTAAACATGTGCAGTTGGTATACTTCTATTATACCTCAATTAAAAATGAAGATAAAATGTGAAGACTTTTAATTCAAAAATAAAATGCATATGTTGTGCACACATATAAAACCAGTTTGGTCATTATAAAAATGACTGAACATTAACCCAAAACTCTTATTTATGTTTTTATTTAATTTAAAATAATTTCTTAAAATCTCACCATTATAGAGATAAATAAAACAGCAGATTAACTCTGCTACCTAAAAATATCCATAATTGTTCTCTACTGAACAATTTACTTTTCTTTAGTTATTGGACTCTTCTCTGACAGTAGTAGTTTTATTCCTTTTCTCCAAGCCATAGTTCACATATTCATTTAAGAATACATTAAACCAGATTACATTAAGTTCCACAGAAGTTCTCCAATTTTAGAACAACTACCCAATTTTGTTTAAATCACCCAGGGCAATGGTCACCTGTTCTAATTCAGTGATTCTCACCGCTAATCTGAGGATCAGATCTAAACTTAATTTACATGTACCACCTGGAAAGGTTTGTTGAAGTTATCAGTACTTGAGGCACACCCTTGTAAATGCTAATTCCTTTCAGGGTTTTTTTTTGAATCTTGATTTTTTAAAAGCCTTCCTGGTCTGATATTTAATGAATGGCCAGTAAATTTAAGGTGATGTGACAATTTTGCTCCTATGCCATTACTTCCTAAAAATAAGTAGTATTCTGAAATAGCTACATAATAGATGCAAAACATATTTATATCTTATTTTGACTCAGATTATTCAGATAAGCACTGAAAGGCTCTACTTCATTTAGCTGGAAATTACTATGGTTTCATTCTTAGGCTCTACATGAGAAGGTTACCTTTGCAGCCAAAACAAACAGCTTTATCCTGTATGCCACCTCCGCTTTTCTCTCACCTCCTGACTCATTACTTCTAAAATTATATTTTAGGGATGCTATTAGGATCTTTGTATCCAAATGCCTTCCCCAACATTGGAGAAAGATTAGAATTTAATGACAGACCAGCTAGCATTCCTTTCTTCAGTTTCCATCCTACAATTAAGTGAGAAGACCAGGGGTTTTGATTTTGCTAAATGTTTGACTAGCTATGCTGAATATTTTCATGTGGTAAAACACCTAAAATACAGAATAAAAAATACCAGAAAACAAATATTATAAATGCATAGCTAAACTTTCAGTAAATATAATATGGATGGTTCAGATTGATGATGGGATGGACTATTACAGTGGTAAATGTATGAACTGAGGTTAGAACTTTACTGCCAGGGAAGAAGGGAACTTACTTTAGTAGCTTGGTTCCAGTGTCCACATCAGCACAGAAGATACATAAGAATGATCTTAGTGAGTTATAACGATCTTCCACATTAAGTTGAGATCTGCAAAGTGCTAACCTTCAATGAAATGATGGAATTGAAAAACAATCTTCCCACTAGTTCAACAAGATGATCCAAACACTTTTAAAATTGTGTGTGGTGAGTAAAAATACCTCCCTTTGAATCTGAAACAGTGCTTAGCAGATGCTACTGAGGCTTTTGAGCTCACGTTTCAGGCCCACCTTCAATTTCACCTCCATCTCAAGGAGCTGTTGGCCCTCCCCCCAGATCTTCTCAGACACCTATAGCACTTGTTGGACAATCCCAATCAATGAAAGATTCGAGCCAAGAAAAACATTTTTCAGTTTTTTCCTTCAAAGGAGAGATTCTGAAGAAACACCCACATTGTTTCTCGGAAGACTTCCAGGAAGGCTGAGGAGCCTCATTTGCCTCCAGAGATGACTATAGTTCAATAGCATGGCTTTTATTAGTATTTATTGTATTATATCCTTTCCTGGCTGACTGTCTTGTCTCCCTGTCTTTTGACCTCCTGAGGTCACCACAAGTCACTGTGTTAAGTGATGGTTTTGGAGAAATACAAATTAAGACAATGCATTTTCACCTCATGTGAATTTGGGGTTTAAATGTATATAACCCATATGATCTGGGAATCTACAGGGTAAAAGTATCAATGTCAATTATACTCAGTTCAGTGAATCCCCTCATTCACCTGACAGAAACAAAAGCAAAGCACTCTTGACTCTCTGCATCAACACCCTCCGACCAAAATGTCTAGTGACATTTCAGACAAAAAGCCCCTCTAAAATGAATTCATAATACAAAGTTACAAAGCATGAGAAGAAATAATCCACTCAAAGCAGTCTGAAGAAGTAAAGACTGTATCTTTAAACCATTGCTTGATGGCTTAAACAACACTAATCATATTATCTGACAGTTTCTACAGGGCAAAAACTCAGTGCGCAGAGCGGATGATTTGTCTCCGCTTCCACATTGTTTGTGGTATCAGCTGGAAGTCTTGATGGTGGACTAGCTGACATATATAGACTTGTTTTCCTTGTTATTATTCTCTAAACAATATAGTATAACAACTATTCACATAGAATTTACATTGTATTAAGTATTATAAGCAATCTAGAGATGATTTAAATAAACAAGACGATGTACAAGAATTATAGGCAAATGCTATTCCATTTTACATAAAGAACTTGAGCATCTGAGGATTCTGGTGTCTGCAATGTGGGTCCTGGAATCAATCCCCCATGGATATCAAAAGGAGGGGGGTATTATTAATTATAGGCAGTGTGCTGTGAAGATCTCCAAAATTTACTTATCTTACATAACTAAAACATTCACCCTTTTGACTATCACCTTCTCATTCACCTTCCCCTCAGCCCCTGGCAAGCACCTATTTTACCCTCTGCTTCTATGAATTTTACTATAGTAGAGTCCATATGTAAGCGAGATCATACAGTATTTTTCTTTCTGCAAATGCAAATTGTACTGGTACTGAAAAGACCCCGAGAGACTATAATATTCTTTAATTGGTTTCAGGCTAATATGTAAGCAAAAAAAATGACATTAAGTCATGATAAATGGGTAATATATAGGCATATACAGAAAAATTATTATAAATAGAAATAAAGTGCCCTGGTATAGTAGCTCAGTTAGTTAGTGTCAGCCTGATGCACTGAGGTTGCAGGTTCAATCTCATGTTAGGGCACATACAAGAATCAGCCAATGAATGCATAAGAAGTGGAACAGGGAATTGACCTCCCTCTCTCTTTTTTCTCTTCCTCTCTCTCTAAATCAATGAATAAAAACTTGAAAAAATAAAATGTTTGAAGTGTATTATTTTAAATTAGAAGGATGTCCAAAAGAAACATTGATATATAAAAATAAAAACAGCATTACATATTAATATGTCGCACATTGCAAATGCTCATTTTTACATTCTCCTCTAGCACCTCAGAGTCTCAAAAACTGGTGTCGAAACTCTTGGATTTACATTTCATCTTTGGAAATTACTAACACTATGTTCTTATCTAAACTTCTTTTTAAAACTTGTAAAATTATAGTAATAATCAGGGTTCCCCAAAGATTTTGTGTTTTTTTTATTTTTAAAAAAATTATTGTTGTCCAATTACAGTTGTCCCAATTTTCCCTCCATTTTTCTCCCCTCCCCAGCCCCCCTACTCCCACAGCAGATCCCCTCCCTGTTGTCCATGTCCATGGGTCCTTTATACTTATTCCTTGACGAGACCCTTCCCCTTCTTTCTCCCCTTCTCCGTCTCCTCCTTCCTCTCTGGTCGCTGTCACTCTGTTCTTATTTCCTTGGCACTGGTTCTATTTTGTTTGTTTGTTTTGTTCATTAGGTTCCACTTATAGGTGAGATCATATGGTATTTGTCTTTCACAACCTGGCTTACTTCACTTAGCATAATACGCTCCAGTTCCGTCCATGCTGTCATGACGGGTAGGGATTACTTTTTTCTTTCTGCTGCATAATATTTCACTGTGTAAATATACCACAGTTTTCTAATCAACTCATTTACTGGTGGGCACCTAGGCTGTTTCCAGCACTTGGGTATTGTAAATAGTGCTGTTATGAACATAGGGGTTCATAGATTCTTTGGAATTGGTGTTTCAGAATTCTTCAGGTATAATCCCAGCAGTAGGGTTGCTGGATCTAAAGGCAGTTCTATTTTTAATTTTTTGAGGTAATTCCATACTGTTTTCTATAGTGGCTGTACCAGTCTGCATTCCCACCAACAGTGCACTAGGGTTCCCGTTTCTCCACATCCTCACCAGCACTTGTTGTTTGTTGATTTGTTGGTGATGGCTAGTCTGACTGGTGTAAAGTGGTGTCTCATTGTGGTTTTTATTTGCATCTGTCTGATGGCTAGTGATTTTGAGCATTCTTTCATATGCCCATGGGTCCTCTGTATGTCCTCCTTGGACAAGTGTCTGTTTGAGTCCTTTGCCCATTTTTAACTGAGTTGTTTTTCTTCCTGCTGTTGAGTTGTGTAAGTTCTTTATATATTTTGGAGATCAATCCCTTGTCTGTGATATCATTGACAAATATGTTTTCCCATATGGTTGCTTCCCTTTTCATTTTGCTGATGTTTTCTTTAGCTGTGCAGAAGCTTTTTAATTTGATGTAGTCCAATTTGTTTATTCTTTCCTTTATATCCCTAGCCCTAGGAGATATATCAGCAAAAATATTGCTGCATGGGCTATCTGAAATTTTCCTGCCTATGTTTTCCTCTAGAACTTTTATGGTGTCACAGCTTACATTTAAGCCTTGTATCCATCTTGAATTTATTCTGGTGTGTGGTGTAAGTTGGTGGTCTAGTTTCATTTTTTTTTTTTTTTTTTTTTTTTTTTTTGCATCTCCCTGTCTTGTTCTCCCAACACCATTTGTTGAAGAGGCTATTTTTACTCCATTTTATAATCCTGTTGCCTTTGTCAAATATTAACTGACCATAGAGACTTGGGTTTATTTCTAGGTTTTCTATTCTGTTCCATTGATCTATGTGTCTGTTTTTATGACAGTACCAGAATGTTTTGATTGCAGTGACCTTGTAATATAGTTTGATATCCTTGAGGTTCAGCCATGTTTTTTTTCCCCCTTAATTTGTTTCTGAACTTGTTCTTTTTTTCCCTCTCTCTCTTCCTCTTTCCCTCCATCCCTCCTTGTCTCCCTCCTTATCCTCCTTCCCTCCTTTTCTTCTTCCCTTCCTTCCTTCCTCCCTCCCTTCCTTTCCTTTTATTTCTTTTCCTCTCCAATCTCTTTCCACCCCCCTTTTTTTCTTACCTCTCTCTCTCTTTCTGCATGATTGCTGTGTGTGAGAGGAAGACAGAAAATAAGCTTACCTTTTTACTATTCAAGAAAATAAATAAGCTTAATATTCTTGAGAACTAATGAAATGAGAGTAAAATAAAAATAGCACTGGACAAGTTAAATAGTCAAGGGAGACTTTTTTGAAGACTGTAACAGTGAGAGAGATTTAAATAAACTCCATTGGAAAAAAGAAAGGGATATAAAACTGAGAGCAGCAAATGAATAAACAAGAAAACAAACAAGAAGTCACAGATGCAGAAAACTGCATGATGGTTACCAGAGAAAGGGAGGGTGGGGGTAATAAAGGGTAAAAGAGTTCAAATATACTGTGATGGAAGAAGAATTGGCTTTGGATGGTGGCCACACAATGCAATATGCAGATGATGTATCATAGAATTGTACACTTGGAACCTATATAATCTTATTAACCATTGTCACTCTAATAAATTCAATTAAATAAAGAAACAAAAAGCAGAAGAGGTTTTAAGCACCGGGGTAATCTAGTCTGTTAGGAGAGCAGTCAATGTGATTAAGTCATCTATGTTTGCTGATGGGCCCTTATCACAGCTATACTTTTACTTTCCCACAGCAACTGGAAAATAGGACTGCTATCTTCCCTGATGATTGCATTTCACAGAGGTTATGCCCAGGTCTTTGAGAAAGACATTTCTGGATAGTAAAATTAAGGAGGCAAGGAGAAGATTTACATCTTAAAAGGCAGAGAGTTCACAATGGCAAATTTGTAAAATAAATACCCTAACAAAAGGCATGTTAGGGGCATATAGTCAGGAAGAAACCTGTCAAAAGTTTAGTCAAGTCAATGAAGTTTAGTTTGTCTAGGTCATTATTTTATTGATAATTCTTTGCTAAGTTAAAGTATTTCTATAATTTTCTCATGAACTTTCCATAATTATCTCTCACCTTAGGGAGCTTAAACTATTTTAAATTTCACTTCATTCTTTTAAAAATTATCTTTCAATTACAGTGTACATTTAATATTATTCTGTATCAGTTTCAGGTGTACAACATAGTGGTTTGACAATCATGCAGTTTATAGAAAGGTCCCCAGATACTTCAAGTACCCACCTGGCCCCAAACATAACTATTGCAATATTATTGACTATATTCCCTATGCTTTGTTTTACATCCCCGTGACTATTTTGTAACTACCAGTTTGTACTTCTTAATCCCTTCACATTTTCACCCTGTCCCCCAACTCCCTTCCCCTCTATCTTTTTAAATATAGGAGACCAAAGTGAAACTCAGGCTCTATTGAAGAGTGGGCAAATAAAGAAAGAGAAAAGAAAAAAAAAAAAAAAAAAGAAAGGAAGGAAGGAAGAACAAAAATAAGGAAGGGTCAATTTTCAGGAGATTTATCTTGATTTTTTCTAAATACTTTTCTTATAACCCATCATGGGTATACATATTTTCTTCCTAATATATTTGGTAATGTTATCCTTTCCCTGTGTTTTCATGGTTGATTGCTATATTAGAGTTTATATTTGAGCTGTATATTTTGAGTAAAATAACTTGGTATTTATAATAATGTTTAACTTGACATCATTGTCATATTTTATTGACTTGGTCTTGATCTCTTTATAATACAGATTTAGGATATAATAATTCTCAAGACTTATGATTTATATACTGTATTCTTCCATGTATTAGTAATGGCCATGTATAAGTTTGTTTTTGTTTTTGTTTGTTTGTTTTGCTTTTTTAACCAGACACTGTATTAAGCACTTTAGCCTGATAATCCATATAGTCCCCAGAGTACACAATTAAGTAAATTCTATTAGCCATCATGCAGAGGAGAAAGTGAGATATCGAAATAAAAAGATCACAAGGTTTGTTAAGATAAGAGCCTGCATTCAAGATGAGGTTTATCTTCAACCACATGCTATGTTTCTAATGACCAGAGGACACTGCTTTCAAGCCTTCCATTCTTTCCACCTTTCTCTCTCTCTCTCACTCTCTCTCTCTCTTTTTTTTTTTTTTTTTTTGCAGGGCTGCCTTCCTGTCTCTATTTATTTCCTTTCAATGTTTCTAAAGTTTTTTGTCTGTCACCTTTTTACTTTTCCTAAGGTGCTAGGGGCAGCATATTCAAAATTCACTTGGACATGGTCCCTGCACTCAAGAAATTCACAATCTATATTTTAATTTAAATTATATATGTATAAAATTTAAGATCTACTCAATAATTCCAACTTAATTATCCATCAATTTTTCTAGTTAAACATACTGGCTAACCTCTCTCAATGAGCTTTCACTTAGGACTATTTTTTCTATAATCTATGTATTTTATATGAATGTTATATATTTAGGGGAGATAGGGAATAAATCATCATCAGATCTGAAGTTATCATAAAGACTTGTTAAGAAGAAACACATATGGACTTCCGGCCAAGATGGAGGTTTAGACGGACACGCTAGGTCTCCCTCTACAACTATAGTGGAATACAACTACTTCAAAACAAAGGATAACTAGAAATTCCAGAAAATAAAGCTACACGGAAGCCCAACATATGAAGTTATAAACCAGCGGTGCCATTTGGGCAGGTAAGAGTTAAAGAAGGCAAAGCTGCTTGCGGAGCGGCGGGGCGGGGCGGCGAAAAATCCCGGAGGCATTCAAGCCCCTGGCGTGCGCGACTCCAATCAAGCCCCTGGCGTGCCCGACTCCTGCGCTGGGGAGCAGCCGCAGCATCGCCTTGAACAGTGAGGCCCAGGGGGGCGGGAGGACGGATCCCGGTCTCCTAGCTGAATAACTGTGTGAATCCATCTTGGACCCCCGCCCCCACAGAAAGCACCACAGGGCTGCGAAATAGGTCGCGCGCCTGCCGGTCGCTGATTTGTGACGCGTATGCAGGCACTGCCCCCTGCTCCCGACAGCCAGCCCAGGAAAACAAAACGCATCTGTCAAAATGAGGCAGGCAACTTTAGAAATACCGGTAACACAACTCACCAGACAGCAGATAGAGAACCTGACAGATGAACAGATAAGAAACATGTCAGAGGCTCAGTTCTGGGCCATTGTTATCAGGTGGCTTACAGAATTCACAAAAGAGCAGGAAAAAGATATGAAAGAAGCGAAAAACTTTCATAACGAAAGGAACAAAACCACATATGAGACAGATGGTGAGGAATCCAGAGTCCATTTCAACAAACTGGAATATGGAGAAGAAACTAGCAGTCAACCAATGCAGCGAGAGGAAATGGCAAGCAACAATGAGAGGATCAGAAACCTCTGGGACAGCTATAAAAGGCCCAACATAAGAATCATTGGTTTGCCAGAGAATGAGGAAGATGAACTAGAACTTGAAAAATTGAGTGAAAATATAATAAAGGAGAACTTCCCAGACTTGGGGAAGGGAATAGACTTGCAGGTCCAAGAAGCAAGGAGAGTTCCCAAGAGACTGGACCCAGGGAGAACCACTCCAAGACACATTATAATCAAAATGTCAAAAATTAAAGATAAAGAGAGAATCTTAAAAGCAGCAAGAGAGAAGAAAAGAATTATGTACAAAGGGGTCCCAATTAGACTATCAGCTGACTTCTCAAGGGAAACCCTACAGACAAGAAGGGACTGGCAAGAAATATTCAAAGTAATGAAAATCCAAAACCTACAACCACGAATACTCTATCCAGCGAAATTGTCATTCAGAATAGAAGGACAGAGAAAGTGTTTCCAGGACAAAATAAAACTGAAAGAGTTCATTAGATCCAAACCACTGTTATATGAGAAGTTAAAGGGACTGGTTTAAAAAACAGAAGCTAGGTAGATGAAACAAAGGCAAACGAAACAGGCAACGAGAGTGGAAAAGGAACTGTGGGTAAGGGAAATATAGTGGGGGGAGGTCAACAGGGAGGGGGAGTGGGGAGAGGGAGGGAGATGATATAGGAATTGGAGATCATGGTAGGAGGGAATGGAATAGACGGAGAGAGGTTGGGAGGAACTGTAAGCACAACTAATGGACATAATCTAAAAGGGGGGGACAACTGGAGGGAGGGGGCCACCGGGTGGAGGGGAGCAGAGGGAAGGGAAAGTGGCACAAATGTAATATTTTAATCAATAAAACACATTAAATCTTAAAAAAAAAAAAAAAAGAAGAAACACATATGAATAAATTATGCCTAATTGCCAATACCAAAAATTGCTTCTTTGGAAGTAACCAACAAAGTGAAAACCAGAAAGTACTCAAACTAAACATGGAAACAAGTTTTCCAAATAAATCAAAGATAACAATTTTATTTTCAAAAAAATCTTACAGAATTCATTTTCAGTCTAATAAAGAAAGAAAGAAGGAAATGTGGAAGGGAGGAAGGAAGGAAGGAAGGAAGGAAGGAAGGAAGGAAGGAAGGAAGGAAGGAAGGAAGGAAGAAGGAAGGAAGAAGGAAAGAAAAGAAAGAAAGAAAGAAAGAAAGAAAGAAAGAAAGAAAGAAAGAAAGAAAAACAATTGAAATGAGAGAAAACTGCAGTAAACATACTTAACTACCAGGTTAATTTAGGTGTTTATAGAGACAGATAATTTGACACAGAAGATATGAATATTGTAAAAAAACCTATTTTTAATTTATGGGTTTTTAGAAATATAATGATAATGTGTATAATTAATTTAAAACTTTCACAAATAAAATAAAAAGAAATTGATGTCTCTGTTTACAGTGAAACACCCTACATGCAATGAATAAATGATCCATCTCTTCACAGAACAATTAAATTCATGCTTTTGGCGTTAACTTGTATAATCTGATAAATTTTATTAAAAACTGCCTCAAACCACTAGCAACTTTGCTATGATAAATATACTACTTTATTTTTAAAAATCAGCTGCTTCCTAAAGTGACTCACTTCTGTCTTTTAATTCTTTTTAAAAATCAAAATATTATAGCATTATTTTTTTATAAAGTATAAGTTCTATTAAGCTTATAATTTATTTAAATTATGCCTCCTTGAAAGCCTTAGTACATATGGTTTTTTTTTTTTTTTAATGTGTTTTATTGATTAAAATATTACATTTGTGCCACTTTCCCTTCCCTCTGCTCCCCTCCACCCGGTGGCCCCCTCCCTCCAGTTGTCCCCCCCTTTTAGATTATGTCCATTAGTTGTGCTTACAGTTCCTCCCAACCTCTCTCCGTCTATTCCATTCCCTCCTACCATGATCCCCAATTCCTATATTATCTCCCTCCCTCTCCCCACTCCCCCTCCCTGTTGGCCTCCCCCCACTATGCTTCCCTTACCCACAGTTCCTTTTCCACTCTCGTTGCCTGTTTCGTTTGCCTTTGTTTCATCTACCTAGCTTCTGTTTTTTAAACCAGTCCCTTTAACTTCTCATATAACAGTGGTTTGGATCTAATGAACTCTTTCAGTTTTATTTTGTCCTGGAAACACTTTCTCTGTCCTTCTATTCTGAATGACAATTTCGCTGGATAGAGTATTCGTGGTTGTAGGTTTTGGATTTTCATTACTTTGAATATTTCTTGCCAGTCCCTTCTTGTCTGTAGGGTTTCCCTTGAGAAGTCAGCTGATAGTCTAATTGGGACCCCCTTTGTACATAATTCTTTTCTTCTCTCTTGCTGCTTTTAAGATTCTCTCTTTATCTTTAATTTTTGACATTTTGATTATAATGTGTCTTGGAGTGGTTCTCCCTGGGTCCAGTCTCTTGGGAACTCTCCTTGCTTCTTGGACCTGCAAGTCTATTCCCTTCCCCAAGTCTGGGAAGTTCTCCTTTATTATATTTTCACTCAATTTTTCAAGTTCTAGTTCATCTTCCTCATTCTCTGGCAAACCAATGATTCTTATGTTGGGCCTTTTATAGCTGTCCCAGAGGTTTCTGATCCTCTCATTGTTGCTTGCCATTTCCTCTCGCTGCATTGGTTGACTGCTTGTTCCTTCTCCATATTCCAGTTTGTTGAAATGGACTCTGGATTCCTCACCATCTGTCTCGTATGTGGTTTTGTTCCTTTCGTTATGAAAGTTTTTCGCTTCTTTCATATCTTTTTCCTGCTCTTTTGTGAATTCTGTAAGCCACCTGATAACAATGGCCCAGAACTGAGCCTCTGACAGGTTTCTTATCTGTTCATCTGTCAGGTTCTCTATCTGCTGTCTGGTGAGTTGTGTCACCGGGATCTCTATATTTGTCTGCCACATTTTGACAGATGCGTTTTGTTTTCCTGGGCCGGCTGTCGGGGGCAGGGGGCAGTGCCTGCGTACGCGTCACAAATCAGCGACTGCCGGCGCCTGCCTGTCCGCGACCTATTTCGCAGCCCTGTGGTGCTTTCTGTGGGGGCGGGGGTCCAAGATGGATTCACACAGTTATTCAGCTAGGAGACCGGGATCCGTCCTCCCGCCCCCCTGGGCCTCACTGTTCAAGGCGATGCTGCGGCTGCTCCCCAGCGCCGGAGTCGGGCACGCCAGGGGCTTGATTGGAGTCGCGCACGCCAGGGGCTTGATTGCCTCCAGGATTTTTCGCCGCCCCGCCCCGCCGCTCCGCAAGCAGCTTTGCCTTCTTTAACTCTTACCTGCCCAAATGGCACCGCTGGTTTATAACTTCATATGTTGGGCTTCCGTGTAGCTTTATTTTCTGGAATTTCTAGTTATCCTTTGTTTTGAAGTAGTTGTATTCCACTGTAGTTGTAGAGGGAGACCTAGCGTGTCCGTCTAAGCCTCCATCTTGACCGGAAGTCCGTACATATGGTTTTGATACAAGCATTCTTTTCAGTATTTTGAGGTGAACAATAGCTTTCACCCAAGGGACTTTGCAAGACTGTAGAATTAAACCAAGTTATGGGGGGAGAAAAGAACAACTTTTTAAGAAAATTCATTATGCATTCCTTCCAATATACCAAAGGCATAGCATGTCTTTCAAATCTAGTATTTAATACTTAGCTATATTGGTATAATGAAAAAAAAAAAAGAAAGAGAGAGAAAAATGTAACAGTACAAGAATAAACTTATCTTGTAATTGTCATCAAATATCTGATCCATAAGATATACAATTTTTATTTTTTTATGTTTTCTTCTATTTTTATTGTTTTACATTTTACATTCAAGTCTTTAATCCATTTTGAGTTAATTTATGTGTACGGTGTAAGATAGTGATCTAATTTCAGTCTTTTGCATGTGGCCACTCAATTTTCTTGACCATCTATTGAAGAGACTTTTCTTTTTCCATTGTATATTCTTGGTTCCTTTGTTATAAATTAGTTGCCCATACATATGCGAGCTAATTTGTGAAGCTTCAGTTCTGATGAATTCACCTGTGTTTATTTTTTTGCCAGTATGTATTGTATTGGCTACTATGGCTCTTAGTGTAGTTTAAAATCAAGGGCTGTGACACCTCTGGCTTTGTTCTTTTTTTCCCTCAAGATTGGGATCTTTTGGAGTTCCATACATATTTTAGGATTCCCTTTTCCAATTTCTGTAAAAATGCCTTGGGGTGGTATAGGGATTGCATCAAATCTGTAGCTTATTTTAAGTATATAGACATTTTAACAATATTAAATATTCTAATCCATGAACATGAAATATTTTTAAATGTCCTTGTGTCTTCTTTAATTTCTTTCAACAATGTCTTATTATTTTATAAGAGCAGTGCAATATGTGGAAACGCAATATAATGCTTCAATTTTAATACAATTGCATGATAATAGAACTTTTCTTCACTTTAAAGTAATGATTAAGTTCCAAATATTAGATAGGAAACAATTTACAAGTATAACTCCTCTGCTGTGTCCATGTAGTATCCAATGAACTTTAAATCTATTATTTTTTACTACCATTTACCACTTTAAATATTATATCTACTGGGGTTAGGATCAATGACTAAATCAATTGGTAAGAATGATTACTGAAAACCAGGTTTCTCTGGATGTTACTGATCAGAATTCTTCTATTTAACGATACATTACATATATGGTATAGTCAAAATGAGATTACAATTTTTAAAAAGCACAGAGTAAAAAGAAAAAAATATTTGCTTATAAATATGACATAAAATAATAAATTAGATATAAATTTTGTGGTATTTGAATTATAGTCAGTAGTTTAAATTTTTTTTAAAAATTATCCCCCAAAATTATGAAATAATTATTGCTATTATGCCTTCCTTATCAATTAAAAAAAACCTGAAATTCAGAGATATTTTGATTCATAATCATGTAGTGATGCAGTTAGTTTATCAGTTAGAAACTACATTCAATTTCAAGACAGGAACTTAGAAAATAGTGGGTTTAGTAAGAGTTTTAATTTTGCTCAAATTATGTAAACACTGGAGGAAGTCATCGTTCCAGGTCTGGGATGACAGCTCCATGGTGCCATGAAGATTCTGGACTTCCTTCTAATAGTTCAGCCATCTCCAGCATGTACATTTTCCTCATAGTAAAAACTACCAGATTGTGTTTTCTTAAGGAAGAAAGAAAAGGGATAAAGCCAAAACAAATGCTATTCTTTCAATTCTTTATTTTAAGAAGCTTTCTCAGAAACCCTAGGCAACAACTTCCACTTAGATCTCATTGTTCAGAAACATGTGATATGGCTCATAATACAGCTTGTCTTCACACTTTGCTGTCATCAACAATATCAGGATCCTAGTAATAAAAAAGAGAGATAATGTGTATTTTGGGTAATCAGAAATCTCATTTCTAGTCATTAAGATTTGAAGCCAGATTTGTCTAATTCCAAATTTAAGGCTCTTAATCTGTTTTTAATAAAGTATTCTTTAATTTTCCTTGTATAAATTCTTATTTTAAAACTTAGATATAATATAGTCAAAGGCTATATTAATTCTATATTAAAATTTTAATTAGGTGAATTTGAAAAATATGGCACATTTATTAAATTAATAAGAATTGGAAAAATCTTGGGAAAGACTATAAAAATGTGTTGGTGCACAATGTATATATGATTATTTTAAGTTTTTCTTTTATTTTTATATTGTTTTATAACTCAAACCTGTAAGTTATAAAAAGTTTGATAGATTAACACTTCTTGAGTAAATTAAATTTTAAATATTAGATGACCATTTTGAAACTTTAAGGATGGGAAAAACTTACTTTGCAGATATGACACAATTACCTACAGGTGTTAACTTGTGTTAAAGACCACCATGGCAATTTAGATTTTTTATAATCTCCATTCTCCTATTTTTGTAGAACCAAGAAGCCTGTCTCTGCAGAATTGCACAACACAAAGTTATTGTAAATGCTCAAAGTGCTTCTGATTTTAACTTTTAATTTTTTGTTTACAAATTCATACTCGACAAACCCATTTAGTCTACAACTGAATGATGGTAGAAATAAAACAATTGTGTGATTGCATTAATTTTGGAATTTTTGCCTGCTTAGAAGTCAAGTAGTTCAGATGAAGTATTCATTAGTAAACTGAGTAGCAGCAGTTAAAGGTTACTTGAAAGTGAGTTGATAACTTCAACAAAATACAAAGATAAATACATCAAAAAGAAAATCATTTGTAAGGAATATTAGGTGAAGAAAATTAACATAAGTAGTTTTATCCCTTTAGAAAATCGTCGGCAGCCGTCCGTCTCGAGAGACGATGGTGTAGCTTCTTAAGAGTCTATCTGCACAGCCGAGAATGGCTGTGCAGTCCGACTCGGGAGTGACACGGTATCTGTCTCCTCCCGTGTTGAATCGACATCTTGCGATGACGCTGGAGTGTCCTCTCCAGTGAAGCTGAAGCTACAGAGCCTGGGCAGGGTGATATGGAGGGTCTGCTGTTGCCCATGCAGCAGACCCCCCCTCTCTTCGCAGCTGAAGGGTCCAAGGGAAAGACGGAGTCAATACAGCTTGGCTTCAGGTGCGCCGCAGGAGTTGCCGGTGTTGACTACAACGTCAAACCGCCTTAGGGACTCCGGCTCCAGATTTTCTGTCGGGGTTTACTCCCTTAGCCTTTCCCCTGAAGAGGTATGCCGCAAGGCAGCGGAGGTTTTTTGGAGTCAGAGTTTTCCTTCTCTGATGTGCCCTGACTGGAAGATCGAACCAGCGACACTTAGCTCGCAGGCCGACGCTCAATCCACTGAGCCAAACCAGCCAGGGCTGCCCTTTAGAAAATATTGTGCAAATATTAATAAATGAAAACGTTAGATAAAATTATAAAATCATATATTGGAAATTATCATGTATTTTGTTAATTTATTCATAAATACTATATGAGTGCATATTTTAAACTAGACAATAATCTTTTAATGTAATAAAGACTGTATTTATCTGAAAAATAGATTACAAAATTAGGTGCAGGAGATTTGCAGGCAAAAACTATGTCTGCTCATTATACCTATGTTTCATAGTACACAGCTTACTGGCTGACATGAAATAGGTAATACAATACATGAATAAATTATTAAATAAAATTTGTTAAATGAAATTGATTAAAGACTGTTTAAAAACCCAGTTTTGTTTGTTATTCTTAAAAGAAGTAATGGATAGTCTAGTTGTTATTTTCTGTTTAGTAAGATTTAAATTTCCTGATTTCCCTGATGTTTAGTGGCGTTTGAATATAACCCACAAATGTTTATGCACACATCTACAAATTATTTTCCTTTATTCAACTGTGTGTGACCAGTTAACTTACGGAGAAGGAACTTACTTTGTATTTTATTACATTTGGGTGCTGCTTAAGGACAACATTGTTTAAATCCTTTCTAATTGTTTCAAAAGTTGTAGATCAGGCAATTATAAGTATCTCTATTATGTGTATCTGTTGCCTACAATAATGGAAAGATTCATTTTTTTTCTATATTGCCTGCCATATTAAATAAAGAGGCTGAGAGTTTACCTGTGATAAATGCATTCTATTTAATGCAATAGGACAGTCCTTTAATTTGAGCACTAACAGAGTGTCAGACTAAATCTCCTTCTCCTGATTTAATTAGCAAAAGTTCCATGTTAATCACTTTGCAATTAAACTTTTTGAGTTTCACACTGAAAAATTATACTCACTTCACACAAAATAATGTAGAATGAGCTTAGTAAAAGTAATTTGCATTTTATAGCAAATGTGTTAAACAAATGATGAATTATTCAACACTTGGTGTTGGTCCTACACACTTAATAAGCCTGTGTGATTTGACTTCCATAAAAATTGTAAATTTTATTCCATATTTGTGAGTTGAAGTGTTCATTAGCAAAATGTATTCATCAATGTACTACATATTGTTAATAAGAATTTTGTTTTAATTTTGCAGAAAATTTTGTTCTAGTATTGTAAGCAGAATCTTTCCACTAATAAAAAGTTTAATCACTATTATTCATTTTACTGCCATATAAATTATCAGTAAAATATATATAGAAATCTACTCATTTTTGTTATAATGATTTTATTTTTTTTAGATGTCATATGTTCAAAAATCACATAAAACCTAATTATACACCTATTTCTCAAAGCTCGGAGGTCATCTTAGTTCACCTTAGTCTCGAGCAAGGTAGTGCAAAGTTCTAGCAATTTAGAATCCTGTATATACAAAGCCTTACATCACAATATTTCTTAAAAAGGAAATAAAGCATTTCTCATCCCTTGGGTGCACATTTTTTCATTGACAAAATAACAATTTAAAATTTATTTAACGATGAAGAAAATACTATCGTTAAAATAAAAATAACAAAATACACCAAAGATTCTAGTTTGAGCATTTTTAAACACTATGTTGCATTTAAAATGGAGCAGACACACCATCATTCGAACATAAACGGCACATATAAATGTTTGCTAACCTGTATTGAGTATTTGCTCTACACCTGGCTCTATCTTAAGTGCTTCTACACATTTCTCATTTGATTCTCACAAAAAACAACATTCAAAGTTAGATGCTAGTGTACTGCTTCATTATGAAAAAACAGACTCTGAAAGTTGAGTCAATTTACCCGATAAACAAAAAGCCCTATACAGGCTGATTCCATAGCCCGCGCCAGGACTGGTAACTCCCATGTTCTCTCTAAACCATGAAGGACATGCTTCCTACTGAGCCTCAAGCATTGCTCTCTTGGAGGAATATAGCTTTGTGCACTTCTACCACATAATGTTAATCAAATGGTTCATAAAAGAAATAGCAAGTTCTGATTTGTTCTACCGGGAACAATGTTAGTTATTAACAGGTCATCTAATTATAGCTTATTTGTACGTAATATTTCTTTTCATGTGTCTTTTCTAAGTGTGTCTTAGACAGGCAATACTCACATTATTATTTAAAGTAGTATTTTAGCTCCCTGTAATCCCTAGATATTTTTTCTTTCAAAAGACGTAACGTAGAGCTGAATGGAAATAGAAACTTATTAAAACCACAGGATGTGGGAGATGTGTCTGACATTTGACTGAAAAATTCAAATTTAGGTTTTCCTAAAATGAGTTATGCTAATCCAAATCTCCTCGACTTTCAATTTGTTGTTTCATATAAAATAAATATAAGTAATTCTTAAGAACTTACTGCAAGTCCTTGCACTTAATAGGAGCTCCATGGATATCTGTGTCCTTCTGCACTTACTTAACACATTATAAAGACGTCCAACAGAAGTGTATACAATTAGTACTGTGGTTCTCTGTTACATTGAAACTGTCATTCAACACATTCATCTAGAAAAATGTGTTCATGATTCCAAGACTTTTTATTTTTTAAATCCAAGCTTGTAACTTTGAAGTGTTATTTATTTATCTTTTCTGATATTTTTCTTATCTTGTATGAAGAATCATCTTCTAAGTTAGCAAATGAGAGAATGAAAGGGAATATATAAAACTAGGCCAGTTACTAAGATATTTACATTTGGGACAGGGTTCTACAACAGAGCACATCTCATAAGACCAAACACATGCAGCCTTTTTTTTTTTTTTCAGATTTGACTAAAGTTGGCAATGAGCAACGGCATGAAGAAGAATATTAACAAGAGGTTTCATGGGTTCTTCTGTGGCCAACTCTTAGTTATACTCTAGCCTTATTTTCTTGACTTCTTCAGCGTTACATCATGATTATAGAATACACACACACACACACACACACACACACACACACACACACACACACACACAAACTGCCTAGTTCTACTTTAACTCATACCAGGGTTAAAAACAAGCACAGAAGTGGAATTTCTTAGGTAGTTACCAGGAACTAGCTTTCTCTTTATTCTCCAGTCTGCCAACAGGTTCTTTTCTTTTTATACAGTGATCTAGACCCCAAATAGAAGATCTCTTTTAAGGTAGGCATAATAGCATATTTCTGAAGAACAGGAATACTGAAATGTGACTGGATTGTGTGAGAAACCAATCAGGAGATATAGTATCATTTGTTTCTGTGAAATTTCTCATTTTAACTTTCAGTATTCCAAATAACCAAGGAGCAGATTTTTTGACACTTTATGCCCAACACATCCAAACTCTAACTCTTGATTTTATTTCCCTAGTAAGGGAAAAACAGGTATTTTTCATCTTTCTCATGATTATACTTAATTAGAAAGAAAACAAAGCATGTTGTAATTTTAAGAGAAGTGACCAGGAAAGGCCAAATGTTCCCTGCTTTTAAATTATTCTTACTTGTCATTTTATTCTTTCATTAATTCAAATACCTATATGTTGAGTACCTACATGTACTAGAATCCATAAATATTAGAGATAAGTCAGTGGGAAAAATAACTTTCTACCATCTGAACACCAAATTCTAGACTTGTCTGGAGAGATCAAATGAAACTTGCCATCTTTTTGTAATCTGTCCCACCTCTGCCAATAAATCTCACAGCCCTTGTAGTCTTTTCTTCAACTTCACCTCCACCCCACCTCTGTCCACCTTAGTGGCCTAAATTATGGCACGGTATGCAAATACCCACTAGTGTTTGATATGTTAGAAAGTCATTCTTTAGACTTAACTAACAACTCTTGTGCTAACTTTGACGACCGTTATTTTTTTGCTCACCAGAGAAGAAAACAGTGGGACATTTTCCACTGTGTAATTATGCATCTGCCCAATTGCTCCCTGAGTCGTCAGCTACAGATAAAGGACTCAATATTTCATGACCAGAGTCCTCAGTAATGCGTTGTTGCAATAATGGCTTTTCACAGTGGTTTTGATCTCCTCAGAGAAGTTACTAAATTCAAATTATCTTCATATTAGTAATTAACATGTGTTCTGGTGTGGGGGGAGTGGAATTAGCAGGAGCTCCTCAATGACAGAACCTGTAGTGACAGAGGTATATATAGCAGCAACCCTACTGCCTGCATACAGTTTTGGTTAACAATATTTTGCAAATTATGTGGTGTGCCATAGGCATATGGAAAAGTGGAAATTGGGTACTGATGTAGATGGGCCAGAAAAGTCAATTCAAGAGTCATTTATTTAAGCTTCTGTTTTTGTTACAGGTGCAGGTATAGGTCTGGAAATGCATTGGTGATTGCAGGTGATCCTTTCCCTTGTGAAATACAACATATATTTTAATCAGAGGTTTTAAAAGCACACCCACAATCTATATACATGTTCCATTTTAACGACAAAGTCAACATGATAATCATAGAACATAAAGCTGTGTAATAGGAATGGGGAGCATGTGACCTGTGGTTTTGTATGGTGTCTATTCAAGGCACACACAAAGACCGCGCCACTGCTGAATATTTTACTACTTCTGAGGCTTAGCTGAGATCAGAGCCAGCTTCTTATGGATATTCTGCTAAAAACACTTATCACCATAGTTCTTGAGTGTTTCTGGTTACTTCTGACTAAACAGAGGTTTTCATTACTGTGCAAATTTCATGGAAAAAGAATGCAACAAAGCATTTTGTTTTGGAAAGATGTGGCTTTCCTTTTGTATGAAAGAAATCTTATGATTCTGCAGTGGTTTGCTAAAGCCATTGTGGTCATCAGAGTATTGAAAATGAAGAAGGATTATTGAAATGAGGCAGACTTACTTCTAAAGGGTATTATTCAGAACCCTATTTCTAAGTATCTGTTGAAGCAGGATTCTATGGTCAAACAACTTTGAAAATACTATATATTTTATATTCCCATGTTGGAAATTCAGTGTGAATAACAGCACATTTTAACTTACCATTTACTATTTTTTCCAAGAGTATAGTGGAATATAGTGGCTCATTGAATTTCCACATTTATATTTCAGAAAAAAAATGACAAGCATTCATTTAAGTGGTATATAATTACTGTTTGCTTTTCAGTTTGAGAAATGCATAAGACTCTATATTTTATTTTATACCTATCATACAGTTTTTTTAAATAGTTTTTTAAGGTTCTTGGAAAGTCTGTGTCTTGCCCTTACATTTAACACCAACAATAGTATTAGGGACCTCTATCCTTCTAAATTTCTCAACGGTATATGTTGTTGTTTATTCTAAGAAGGAAACCACAAAGGTAAAAGTGAACTCTGAAGAAAGCTTAGAGGGCTTGAAACTACAGTTGAGAAGACAAAGAAATGACATAGACAATTGATCCTATTTGGCCAATAACCTCAAAACCACATTTAGAGTTTGTGTCTAGCAAGTTAGCTGCTGTTTTTAGAAAACTAAGAGGAGCTACGTACGTGTATGCATGTCACCTGTATGATCTAATTTTGTTCTCCTGAGAGCTCTGTGAAGTAGATGCTCTGCCTAATTTCTTGATAAGGTTGTACTTTTTTCTCAAGGTTGCATCCAGTCAGAGGCAGGGCCTGGGTGTGGAGGATGTTGACTCCTGCCCGCTTGGATCAGCACCTACATGGGACCCTTAAATGTTCTCTTTGTGTGGCCTGACTGTAAAAATCGACATGGACATGAATACATTTAGTGAAAAATAGAAAAAACAGATTCTTTCATTCTGTTCTATTGTATTCAGTGTTTATTTGATTGACTTACATACCTTGAACCATGGTAAGGAGAGCTCAGAGATGCTGTCTCTAAAGAAAAAGTTTACCATGTACATTCAGTGAGACTGTAGTTGATGGGGCTTGTCCAGCAGCTCTCAGCCAGAATTCAGGACTGAGGCTTGTTTGTGAATCAATAGCCAGTGTCAGGCCCAAACTGAATTTTTTTGCTGTTGGTTTCTTGAGTCTCACTGCATTGCTGAAACTTTAGAAAGGATTTTTTAAGCCTATATTTTTATTTTTTTACTCTCATCTGTGTACTTGAAAGTTGTTTCATTTATTACAATCCTTTTAAGTGAGTGGTATACATTCTTCCTTTTTTTAAATTGAGGATATTTAAATACTTCTGTTCCCTGGACCCTGCTGAAAATAATATTATCCGGGAGTCCTTGGGAATCCATTTTAGGCTATTGAGCATAGCAGTGACATACAAGTAAGGGGAAAATGTGACTCAACTGGGTTTTCTTTTATATATATATGTCAGAGCATCCTGTTTGTCACTGAATATATATATTGCTTTTATTGGGATGACATAGGTTAATAAAATTATATAGGTTTCAGGTGTATGATTCTATAATACATCATCTGTATATTGTATTGTGTGTTCACCACTTAAAGTCTAGTCTCCTTCCATCACCATTTATCCTCCCTTATCCCTCTTCTACCTCTTCCACCCCCTTTTTCCTCTGGTGATCACCATACTCTTATCTGTACTCAGCCATAGGAAAGGACATCTTACCTAATGCGATAGCACGGGTGTACTTAAAAATTATGCTAAGTGCATTAAGCCAAGCAGAGAAAGAAAACCAGCATATGAGTTCACTCATATGTGGATAAAATAAACTCATGAAGAAAACATAAAAAGATTCACAGATAAATAAAACAATCAGAAGGGAGGGACGCAGATGGTTGGGTGAAATAGGTGGAGGGATTAAGTAAAAACAAAGGAGTCTTTATTAAAAGATGCTCTCAGACAAACCTGTTTTGTTCAACGCTTTCTTGTATTCTCACAAGAGACTGCATCATTGTATGTAACATGATTTCACTATACTGTCCCTAACACTAAATGTTAGATGGTTCATAACAACAAAGGTGAGCCAATTTATAATTTTCTGTGCTTAGTGGGAAATGAACCACAGGAAACTTTAAAATAACTTTTTGTTATCGACCTAAGCCCTTTACTATTCAATGTAAACTTCCTTTTACACTTTTCTTTTCGTACTATGCCCAACATATTTAGCTGTCACCATCCTTCTATTTCTTTCTCAAATAACATCTGTAGAGATGCAAAGGAATGACAGAAACTAACATAATTAACATCAGAGAGGAGACAAGCTCTTTTTTATTGTATTGTTGTTCATTCCGTTATCCTCCTTGTACCCTCTTCCACCCCGCCACCCCCAGGCAACAGTCACCACACTGCTGTCCACACCCATGAGTCCCTTTTCTTTTTTGCTTGTCCGCTCCATCCTCTCAATCCTCAACAGAGCTGTTAGCCTGCTCTCTATGAGTGCACTTTTCATTCTTAATAAAAGATAAGTGACCTTGTGTGTGATTATTATGATTCAGTTCTATATTTTAAATTAGAAAACTATGAATGGACCAAGCATGATGCTATTAGTGTTAAAATTCCAATGCCTGAAATTTACAAAAAATAATGATTTAATCTTCATTAATAAATCTAATCCTATATTGCCTATATAAGAAGATCCAATTGCAAATATTCTTTGGGACCTATGATTTTTATATTTCTTTTCTAAAATGTTAGTAATACACAACAGAGTCCTTTTAACTAGTTTTGATTCATGGTATTAATTTATAGCAAACTTTTTATTTGAGCTATCAAGAGCTTCTACTATTAAGTAGTAGTATAAATTAGGAATAACCACATAGTTTTACTGACTCTCCTAAATAATCCTTTTAAAAAAATAAGTCAGGAAAATTTTCCTATGTCATATGTGCAAAAAATTGTTTTATGACTGTTTTTCTTGCAGAGGGTTAGATAAATTACACAAATATATGTTATTATTCTTTATTTTTATCTTATAATTCAATTAGTGTAAATGTGAGCTTATCTAGGTTTTCTGCTCAGGTTTAAGTATTTCTTCATGTGCCTATCCTTAACAATGTACATAAAATTCTTCCCTTGTGAGCATAACCTGGTAGTTTGGTTGGTTAAAGCTTTTTCCCAAAACACCAAGGTTGAAGGTTCTCTCTGGTATTTCCATCTACAATGTCTAGCACTGCATGTGCTATTCCCTCTATATTTCATAAAACCAGTTGTAAAATACAACAGTAAGAAGGTTATAGAAAAACAGAATATTGTGTAAACTAAAAGCATCTTGTGGTAATGAAATACAGTAACTACTTCTTGAGTAACTAGTAGGTACCCATCACTCCTAACGCCGAAGACATAGAAATACATGAGACAGTCTCTGCCTTCAAGGAATTTTCAACCTAGTTAGCTTTGTTGTTATTGTTAAATAAATGAATATATATGAGTGATACAAAAAACCTAAGGAAGCAGAGGGGACTAAACAATACACATCATAAAGAAGTATCAGAAGAGGTCTTCCAAGATGTCCCATAGATTCTAAACATATGTTCATCTGAATATTCTTTTTAACAAGGGGGGCAATGTCCAGAGGGACGAGTCCTATTTGACTCAGCATTTATCCCTTAATTTGCTTAGCCACCAGAAGGTGAGGCATTAAGGGAGTAAATGCCAGAGCTTCCTGTTTGTCAGTGAATAAGAAATCTTAATACAAGAAATGGTAGAGTTTCCCTGAAACTGAGGTTGACAGTAGTGTGTAATCTGAGTGGTAACTTGTGACTTCAGTTAACTGATCATTTGAAGATATCAAGAGAATTAGATTTTATTTAAATTAAACAAATGTTGAAGGAAATATATATAGCAAATACACATATATGTACATATATATGCATATTATATGAGGAAAGAACCTGGCTTTCTAGTTTGTCTTTAATTACCTTGGATAAAGACACTTAAGTTGCCAGAAAAATAAAAAAATAAAAATAAATGAAAAAACTAGATTATTACTCATTTCCAAGTCTCAGGTTCAGGCTCATTTGAAAACAAAGAAATAAAGAATTCTTTTTTTCAAGCAGAGATTATATTTTAAAATAAGGATACTAATAGTAATACTAGTGTTAATAATAGCTTCTTTGTGTTAAGCATTTATATATTTCTAAACCCTCATTCAGAACAATTTACATTACATTACTTTTCTTACTTTATCCTCACAATTCTCTGATGAAGCTACTATTAGAGACAAAAAACTAATGCCCAGAATTTTTCCAAAGTCATCAACTAATAAAATGATTTCCGATTCTGGCTTCATATTCATGTTTTTCTTACCTCCAAATACTTACAATGTATCTTATCTCCTAGCTACCTTGGGTCTCAGTTGCAGTTAAAAAGGCAAACATTTCTGCTTGCTTTTTTTTTGAAGTGGTGTATATTTCTGAACCATCTCAGACTTCAGTTATTAATTTGGCCATTGGTCTACATCATTCTGTTCTTCCACATCACGTAAATAAAATTTCCATAAATGCCAGAGCTCATAATGTCATAGCCATGGGATATGACAACTTGCCGCCTTCTGGGAGTGTTCTGTAGGTCTCTAGTTGTTCCTGGATCTCTACTTCATCACTATGGACACCTCTGAATTTCTCTGCCTCTCTTTCAAATCTCAATATCCCCAGGCCTTCTGCTGCCTCCA
Source organism: Furipterus horrens (assembly GCF_987537825.1). Classification (NCBI taxonomy): domain Eukaryota; kingdom Metazoa; phylum Chordata; class Mammalia; order Chiroptera; family Furipteridae; genus Furipterus; species Furipterus horrens. Next base: position 27,940,862 of record NW_028327172.1, on the reverse strand, counting down.
GTTACTCACCAAAAGACACTGTCTCAATTTTGTTTTTCTAGTTACCTTGTCCCTACTTCACAAAGCTACTGTGAGAATATCAAATGATAGGTGTGAAATTGCTTTTAAGAACTTAACACCTTAATTTTCTCCTCGGTATAATGAGGAAGATTGGACAAGGTACTCCCTGAAGTACCAAGGCTTAGTGATTCTATATCTGTGATTTATTAACTTACTTTTTAAGTGCAAGGTACTTGATATCAGGCTTCAGCTATCTTAGTTTATTGCTGAGTCAAGCTCTAGTAGGCATTGCATAAACTGAAGGGGAATCGAATACACTCAAAGGAATTCAAAAGACTCTTTATATTATCTTATTCTCAAACTGGTGCTTAGATACACTTTTTTGTAAAGAGATCTTCCCATTTTCTTCAAATCATGTGAAGCATGTACATAATTATAAGTTAGCATTTAAAAAGTCCGACCACTGATTAAAATTATATGTGATGGAGTTCTTCTTGCTCAGTCTGACCTTGATCTGTTGCCTCATTTATTTTCAATTTGGCTTATAAATGAATGCTGAATAAGGGCCTTTTCAGCTCATCTGATCCCATACTAAACATTTTTAATGCAAACACTGAATCTTGAGCATGAAATGACAGCAACTATGTTAATTACTGAAGTGATTGAGGTTTGAAAAATGTTGAATTCTTTTTTCCTTCAAATTTGTTATTCTGGCTAGGGCATCAATACTTGCAATATTTTAGCTTGGTTTATGTACATTTAAAATTGTTTCATTTTTCTCCTTTCATTCACAATATTAGAACTTATCTTCCTGATATGCGCATTTGGCATTTAACTTTCCGTGAAGAAAAAGATGATTTTATAGAATATTATTATAGTGGAATCATTTGCTCACTCTTCAAATTCAATTAAAATTGTACAGCTGTAGTAGAATATGAGACTTTATAATCTGTGCCTTGTCATTCTTAACATGTTGCTAGAGCCATTGTGTATACAAACTTCTATATTTCTTCATCAGGTGATAATATTTTATTGAACATCACCAATTATTTAAGGCATAGTTAACTTTTCTTAATTATTTTAAATAACTTTACATGAATGACCCTGATATCACCTACACCTTGTAATAGAGACAGAATTGGAAATTAATAATTTTCCTCTTCCTTTTTGTAAAGTACCATTTCAGTTATTTGGTGTTACTAAAATTATGTGTGTTACCTTATTACTAAGCATAGATATCACTAAGTTAGCATTATAGAAAACACAGATAATTCTGTATAAGAAATACATTAACCATATCCATGATTTCTAAAGTATATGCTTCCTCCCCTTGACCCCATGAATGTCTTGGGTATTACCATGCCCTATTTTTAGCATGAATTATATATAGAGAGATTTCCAGTAGTATTTCTTTTTTAGCTTCTCTACAGATTTGAAATACAAGAATTAACAGTCACTATTTCTGAACATTTATAATATGTTCCTTAGAAAAAAAAATATTTACATAGCTTTAACTCTTCAAAATGGATATTATTGCCCTATTTTCATGTGGGGAAACCAAAATGGAGAAAAGATACGTATTTGACCAGTATCATACACCAAGTGAAGGGCAGAATCATCAGGCTTCAGACACAGGTCAGCCCAAGTACAAAGCTCAACTCTTTCCATATCGACTACTGCACCCTTTCTGGTCTTAATATATTCATAGATTTGGATATCAGCTAATACAATTAACTTTTGGAGTATAGATCTTTTATTCACAATTGTTTTTCTTCTGCATTCATTTGATCAGATAAATACAAATAAACTGTGAAAGTAGGAAATTGCAGTAAGAATGGACTTAACAGAGTTAACTTTGTTCAGATTCTGTTTTTGAATTTGTTCCATGAATCTGGATAAGATGTGGAATCTCTGAAACCTATAACATGGCTTCAGCTTGAGATCGATTGCATGACCTTGATCAAGCCATGTAACTTATCAGCAATTCTGTTTCTCCATGTGAAAAATTGTGATAATGATAAATAATACCTGAACGCCATTCTGTGACATTGAATGCAATCACATTCACAAATCAGGCTGCACTTTGTGAAAGACTGTTGTGGCTTTTAATAAAATAAAAAGCAAAAATAACTTAAGTATTTATTTCTAAGATATCCACTAAAAATACTTGAACAATTATAGCCCAGGATATATTATGTTTTAATTAAAAATAAATGCTTAGCAGTTTTCATTAGAGTCTTTTTCAGCGAATGGTGACTGTCCTGTAATATACTTATTACATCTTGTGCAGATTAACAAAGAGCCACTGGGGAAAATAAATTGTAGTGATGGTGCTGACCAGAAATGGAAAATCCACCAGGGCATATTCTACATATGGTTGCCTTCCAGTGATAAGCTCTCTTCACTCGAATTTTACTGGTTTTTTCCTAAGCAAACATTAACTACATTTAATTGGGATATTATCCCAGCATCTTAAGCCTTACTCTTCCTGAAAACATTCATTCCAGTTACAACATGTCAGATGTCTCTTGGTGTTTCATTCAATCAGATCTACTCTTTTCAGGAATCTTGGTAATTAGAACTTGTGGAATATTTTATATTTGATTTCAGATTTTGATTTTCAACAACCATCTAGCTCGAGTACTACCAGCATTATACTATTTTAAAATGCAATTGTTTATTTAAGACACTGAACCAGAATGATATGAGCAAAAGTATGTGACATGCTGATTAAGAGAAGTTGCATGTTTTATGATATTTCTCTAGGTTTATATTTTTCTCAGTTCTCATTATCTCAGCATGGCTGTCAACATTATAAATGACCTGATATAGATCCGGAAGGCCTACCCCAAGACTTATTTAGTGCACTGGACATGGTCTCCTAAATGCTAAACCCAGACTGGACACACATCTGCAGCACAGCCTTTGTGATTCAGCTGGAGCCATGGGAGTGTGTTGGGAGAAAACCTTCTTCTGGGTGTCGCTCTGTGGGTTGAAAAGCAGCACAATAGAAATGACCTTCTAAATATACTGGCTGTGAAGGTTTTACCTAATGTGAGGAGAAGTAGTAAAATATTGCTTTGAAGAGTCAGAGTCATATAATAACAAGAGAAGGCAAAGAGAACAAAAATCACACAGAAAAGAGGCCAGTCTTTCAGTAGAATGCTTTGCACCTTTAAAAACAGAATTCGTTATTGCATCTGTTAGTGATGCACACAAGTCAAATAATACTCATTCTCTAGTTTCCTGCTGTCTCAAGTGCACTTTTTAATTTTTTTTCCTATAAGATTTGAACAGTTGTGCATATGAAACTTTGTCTTTAGAGGCTGTTTTTCTTAGTTTCAAAATGCAACATAGTAGGAAAAATAGGGAATCTTATTTAGAATGCTTGGCCTGCTCTGAGTTTTTAATAATAGTTCACACTTAGTCTCAGCTTCTCCCACAGATCTCACCCAGTCCTGACAGCACTGTTAGATTAATCCATGTAAAACTTGCCACTTATTCAATTGCTTTCTAAATAAGTGCAGCAAAAGTCTTCTGTCATGATTCCCAAATTAACTTACACTATTCCCTTTCACTATGTTTTTAGTGTTGTAAATTTTATTTTTTAATTACCACTTACATTTCATATTATTTTTTATTAGTTTCACATGTACAGCAGAGTGGTTAGACAATCATATACTTTACAAAGTGATACCCTGATATTTCCAGTACCCACCTGGTGCCATGTACAGTTATTAAAATGTTATTGACAATATTTCCTATGCTGTACTTTCCATCCCCGTGACTGGTTTGTGACTGCCTATTTGTACTGCTTAATTCCTTCACCGTTTTCACTCAGCCCCCCAAACCTTCCCCCCCTCTGACAGCCATCAGTTTATTCTGTGTCTATGACTATCCCCTTCATTTTACCACGCTCTTGCTTACTTTCTCGGTTTTATCCTTTTTCTTTCACTGAGCACTATATCTGTAATGCTTTACCTTCATTGTCCCATCTCCATTTCTGCATGTCCTGGTCTATCTGGATGCTACTTCCCTCTAAGCGCTTAGACTGATCACTGGGCATTTCTCTGTTCAGATAACACTCTACCTCAATATTTCATATAGCATTTTATCATCTTTACCTTATATTATAAAAGACTTGCATTATGAATGTAATTTACAGTTACATGGTTTTGATACTGTGTACCATTATTTCTGTTATCTTTAAGAAACAAACTGCCCCCAGATAATTTATAATGACTTCTCATGATTTTGGGGTTGATTGGGTTCAGCCAAGTAGTTCTTCCTTAAAGTCTTTGACGAGATTGCAGTCACATGTCAACTGAATCTGTTCAAGATAACTCACTCGCGTAACTGCTGGCTGATACTAGCTGTTGACTGGGAGCTCAGCTGAACATGTCATCTTCATAGCTGCCACTGGCTTTTCTTTTAGGGTGACCAGTTTGTCCTGGTTTGTTCAGAGCATTCTCAATTTTAGCGCTGGAAGTCCTACATTTTGGGAATACCCACAGGGTTGGACAATGTGAGATGTTTAGTCACCTTCTCAGCCAAGGCTTCTCACAACTTAAAGGCTGGGTTCCCAGAGCCAACATACATCTAGAGTGTGGTGTTCCAAAAAGTTTTTGCAGAAGCTCTAGGCTTTTTATCAGAGAACTTCAGACATCACAGATCATCACTTCTGCTGAATTTTACTAGTCAAGCAAGTCACTAAGGCCAGTACCGATTTAAGGGATGAGAAATTAAACCTCACGTTGGAGTGGCAAAGTTACATTTCAGGAGAAACACTGAGAGGATGAGTGTAGCTGTTACCATCTCTGGAAGATAAAACCTGCCAATGTAATCCCTGATCTTTTGTATTCAATTCAATTTTGTGTTGCCTCTGTGTAGTCCTCCCATGGTTGCTTGGTAGGCATTTGACAAATGCTTAAAAAAAAAAAAAAAAATGAAAGAATATCTTTAATCTAAAGGTGTCATTAATTCTTACTTGAATTAAAATGACATTTAATTATGTTTAGATTTTTCCTAAGTTATATATTTAAAATTGAAAAATGTGGATCAGCAATAAGAAAAGCAAAAAAAAAATGTACTGCAGAAAATTTATGCTTCTTATTATGCAAAGATCAATGCTGGGCACTGTCAAGAGTATGTTAATGATTTCAAACATTGAGCAGTGTTTCAATAGGCCCACAGGTAGTGTTTAGAAAAGCAATAAGTAATGCCGCTGTTGAGAAGTTCATGCATTATCTTATGATCTACAATGATAGGAATAAAAACAATTAAACTTAAAAAAACGTAAACACCCTCCCATTTCTACTTTAGCATTTACATGTTCACGTTTGGTGCCCTGAAGATAAACATACTCTCAAGTTAAGCAAGAACTTAAACCTTGGTGTCCTGGTAAAACATGTCATCTCTGTAGACAAATAGCTCTACTTTCTATAACTTGTCCTGTATTAGATCTATTTTTTTCACTCAAAATGGAATATGATAAATCCCAGGCCCAGTTCTATAAATAAAATTACATTCATCAATGATTTACAATTATGTCATGTGCTAGTCTCGCCTAAGTCGAGAATCTGTACTTTCCCATTGGCCTTGGTAAGTCAACACAGAAATTTGTCATTGACTGTAGAGGTTTTGAATATTCTTATAGATTCATAAAATATTAGTTTCAGGGATGCAGAATGGTACGCTTCTTAAATTCTAGCAAAGAGGCAGTTCAATCTTTGTTAATATATAGGGCTTATTCTATTAGATCCCCCCAAAAGGGGCGGTCACAGTTTGTGGGCATCTCTGATGGCTTTTATTGCATGGGTGGAAGCACAGAAGTTCAGCTCTGTTGAATACCCACACAGAGTGCATTTTAGATGTGGGTGTCCTCTAATTGAATCAAAATGTCAGTTGCTGCAAGCCAGAGTGAAGCAACACAGTCAGTGGAGAACTAATTGGTCTTGGCACATGAAGCTTTTCTAGGTCACTGATATACATGTGGCTTAGGTCAGTAGTAAATCAGATTTATTCTCTTCAATAGCAAGTACTTTATGGGAAATCAGCTTTGGATGCAACCCCTCTCTGCTGGAAAGTGTGTGTACCTCAAAACCAATGTACAGCTGTAAACTTTTCTGGTATTAGGGATTATTCGTCTTTGAGATATGTGACTTCAATATAAAAATATTATGTTTTACAAAATGAGTCCATGCTTCACAAAAGCCAGTTAATAAAGATAAAACTGTGGCTGTTTTTTAGACAGGTAAAGACAGTGTTGAAACATTCCAGAGAACTTTGCAGAGAGAATGAGAGATTGTAAAGATTATTACTTTATTTTAATGAAAAGATGGCAAGTGAGTTTGACAATGGAATCTAAAAGTACAGATATTTATCAGCTATGTGGCCAAGAAGCTTGTAGTGTAGGAGAAGCCCTCACGCCAGTGCCTTGTTCCTGGGAAACTTTTGGCTCCAGAGACAGGGAGTAAATTTAATAAAGTGGGTTGTTAAAACATTGAGATTTTTTCAGCAAAATACTTCCTTCGGTTTCCCTAAGACAAGAAACTCCATGTGCGTGCTGGCTTATTGCTTCTCCACCTCTTCTCCTCTCATAACTATGAGAGTAGACCCTTAAAGGAAACTTGAAAATACCTTTATTTTTGTCCATTTTGGTTTTATATGCCACAACAGCAACAACAAAAGTTTAATCCCAAGGCATCCTCAGCTTTGTATTTTTTGCAACATCAATTCAATAACCTCACATCTCCCCTGCACTTTCCTTTTCCTGCATATACCAAACAATACATCACTTCTTTAACAATTTCCTATGTGTCCATAAATAACCATATATGAGGCAGAATAAGTTCTAAAGTCAGATTTCAAATTTAGTGGGTCTCTTAAGAGAGGAAAAGATTAAGTCACATGGGAGATTAGGTAAGATTCATGGAAAGTGTTGTTTTTGAGCTGGTCTATGAGAGATTGGTAGGGACTTTATACTAGTAATAGGATCTAAGGATGGTCTATCCAATATAAGGAACAGTAGCGTCATAGTCAATGATGACAAGATATAATGAATATATTTAGGCAGAAACCCAATTTTTATTTTTATTTTGAGGAACAAGTTGTCTATTAACAAGTTAATTGAGTATTGGCTAAAGTATTCTGATTTTTTTTTATAGAGAAACTAAAATCAAAAATTTACTCAGGAATCCATAGAAAGTGGTTATTAGCAACAGACTCCATCTCTGTGTTAATCAAAAATGAATTGTTTTGAAATGATTTCTGTTCTTCAAGGACTAAAATTCTCAGCTCAGGAATCATTAAGAACTAGGTGATTTCCAGGGATTAAAATGTAGAAACTCAAACTGCAGGAACAATACCATCAAGAATTATCTTCTATTGTTACAATCTGCTGTCAACATATAAGATATACCTGATAAAAAATAGAACTCCAACAATTTTAATCTCTATATTTTAGCTAAAATGTCAAAACATGAGGAGGATACATCCAGTCGGTCTGTGTAATTATGCTATGTTATGATTAAGGGGGGAAAGGTCACTGTTTATATCCTGTTTTAATGGTGAAGTGGAAATTGCAATACAGGGTTGCTATTGCATGTGCTATTAAAGGAAATGGGTTGAGTAAAAAATAACACATGTGCATATGCAAGGAGTTATTGTGCAGACATAAAATGACTTTTAAATATTAAATGTGCATACTGTATATTTATGCATATATATACAAATTTTAAATTTTAAATTATCAGCATGTTCCTCAAATTTTATATATATACTCTCATATATAAATATATCTGCTATCATATTATGCTTGGATTGTTACTCAGTTCATAGGGAAATATCTTTGCATAGTTATAACCATGTTTGCTACTGTAAACTTCCCTAAAAAGTCGCTTCGTATGAGATGAAACATACTTTATTTTTATTAATCTCAATTCTTTTACTCAGCAGATGGTCTCTGTGCTCAGAAGTGTCAGACTTCTGCCCCTATGTTCAGTGCTTCCCATAGTATATTGGGAGCTATATAGTTTTAAAGATCCTTGAATTGAGACAAATTTAAGTGTGCAGATATAATCAGATTAAAAGGGAAAATGGACATGATAAGCACCCAAAAGAGGATAATTGGTCTTTTCTAACAAAGTGAGCACAATGCGAGACTTTAGATAAGTGTTAGAAATGCCCTTATGCATCATGGCTGGAAGTTCAATGTTATACAAAGCAATAGAATGGCACTTTTCTATTAATGTCCTTTTAGTCAAATTTCTGTCACCGTCTGCCCTCCTCATCTTATATAGTATTACATTAGAGATTGGTTTAGACTATAAGGAGAGATAGTCATTCATGTAATAGATATTTACAAACATTGGTTTTGTGCCAAATTGAGAATTGTTAGACCAGACCCTGATAATGCAGAAAAGAGATGAGTTTCTTCCTCTGCGAAGTAGTCTTGTGCAGGACAAGTAGACAAATAACAGCCATTAGTAAAAGATAAGTCACAGAAACATTTCACACAAGGTTTTTTTGTACACCGAGCAAATAAATAAAAACTGGATCTGTATTTTGCTTAAAATATTTATCTGCTGAAACTGCCTTAATATAGGAGTTTCCAGAAACTGGGATGGAAAAGGTGAACATTACAATAGATGACTTCCCATAGAAACAGCTTTATGATTTAAAATTTTAAGCAAAATCTGGCCTTGAATGAAAAATGTAAGTACATTGGCAGGTTGGATGGAAGTGAGGATGGGGAGAAACTAACATGCAAATATCTATATCTCACTGTGTTCCAAGAAAACAAAAAATGTGCTTTTTTATTATTCCTGAAAATAAGCTGATTATTTCCAGAGAAAGGGGATATTATAAAGAAATATGAGTCCAAGGCTGATTATCATGACATTTTCAAAGACAGAAGCTTTCAATAGTCAGAAATCAGTCTGGTTTTGTGTCTGTCTAAAGCAAACCCTATGGTACATGGAAGGCTGCAGTGGTTGATAGCACAGTGGGACGTCTTTGCCTCCAGAGAAGCAATCTCAGAGATGGGCTTTCTGCCAGCACTGTAAGCCTGCTGACACCAGAAAGCCATGGCAAATGTGGGGTTGGTGTAGTAATTACAGTGACATCGTTGGTTCTGTTCAAATGGCCATATGGTTGTTTTTCATCCTCCAGGCCTTTCAGTACACAGTGGAATCTTTTTGTGAGTTAGTAATCTAGGTAGGTGTCAAAGTTTCTCTGGTGTACTAATTGGATTATCCACTATGTGCTTAGGTGTCAAATGCTGAGCTTTCCTTTTAGCTAGGAAATGTTTTCCCATCACCAAAACAATGAGCACACAGAGACAGTCACTCCTTTGATCTTGAGAAACTTAGAATAATAATAATAATAATAACAACACATAGATTCCAAAAGAAAATGGCTTTTCTAGATTAAAACCAAGAACATGACTGTCACGCTATCAATGTTCAGATGTGGGTGTGTGTCATCATTCCAGTTCTAAGTTTATGAGAGACCACATCGTCACCTTCCAGAAGTCATCTGACCTCTCTTGATAGCTTAGTCCCAATTTATTGAGAACCCTTTCACCTTTGGCCACTTCTATTGCCAGAATCCTTCCCTACTTGGCCTGTAATTGTCACCTCTTGAACTTACCCTCCACAGTTGCATGCCTTGTGTAATCACCGTTCTGAGCAAGCATGAGCAATTAGCCTTTATCTGTTCAAGCTAAACAACTGCTGATCCTTTGACCTCATCTTAATCTGTTTTCTTTTTGTTTGTTGTCTTTCCTCTCTCTTCAGTGACTATATTCAGTGACTATAGTTTTTCGATATTCCTCTTAACGTGTGAATCATCTTAGCATCATTATACTGAGATATACTGAGATATTTGTCAATAGTATTCTCAGTATTTTGATGACAGTATTAAATCTGAGACGTGCATGAGGGAAAATACTTTTATTTATTTGCATTATTTATGTAATGTTATAATTTTCCATAAATCAAAATCCTTCACCACTGATTTTTACACCTAAGTATGGATCACATCGTGATGGTGGACAGAACCCAAATTTCAATACTCATCTTGTTTTTCAAGTAAACTTATGTTATAAAAACAACAGTTGCATAGTGTCCCAAATATGTTGAAGTCCTAACCCTTTGTACTTGTTAATTTGACCTTATTTGAAAATAAGGCCTTTTTAAAAAATATATATTTTATTTATTTACTTTTAGAGAGAGGGGAAGGGAGGGAGAAAGAGAGGAAGGGAAGCATCAGTGGTCCACACCTCTGCCCAATCCGCTGAGCCACACTAGCCAGGGCTGAAAATAAGGCCTCATGTGGGTTAAGATAAGGCTATACTGCAGTAAGGCAAGACCTTAATTCAATGACTGGTGCTTTTATAAGAAGAGGATAAGAAACAGCTTTATCATTTCCCAGTCAGGGCACATGTCTAGGTTATGGGCCAGGTTCCCAGTTGGGGGCACACAAGGGGCAACCACATATTGATGTTTCTCTCCCTCTCTTTCTCCCTTCCTTCCCCTCACTCTAAAAATAAATAAATAAACACATAAATACATAAGTTAATTAATTAATTTAAAGAAAGAAAGAAAGAAAGAAACACCTTTGAAGACACACAGTGGATGGAAGTTCTTCAGGTGAGACACACAGAGGGAAGATTGTCATGTGACCACAGAAGCAGAGATTAGAATTATGCACCTGTAAACCAAGAAAGATCAAGGACAGCCAGCAACCACCTATATTATCTCACATGGCCGAAGGGACTTGACTAATGTAATTAGGTTAATTAATTAATTGATTTAAAAATATGGATATTATCCTGGATTAGTTGGCTGTTCCCAGTGTCATTACATAAGCCTTTGAAAACAGAGCTCTCCCCAGCCAAATGCAGGGAGAGAAATCAGGATGATTCGTCATCGTCGGCAGCCATCCGTCTCGAGAGACGATGGTGTAGCTTCTTAAGAGTCTATCTGCACCGCCGAGAATGGCTGTGCAGTCCGACTCGGGAGTGACACGGTATCTGTCTCCTCCCGTGTTGAATCGACATCTTGCAATGACGCTGGAGTGTCCTCTCCAGTGGAGCTGAAGCTACAGAGCCTGGGCAGGGTGATATGGAGGGTCTGCTGTTGCCCATGCAGCAGACCCCCCCTCTCTTCGCAGCTGAAGGGTCCAAGGGAAAGACGGAGTCAATACAGCTTGGCTTCAGGTGCGCCGCAGGAGTTGCCGGTGTTGACTACAACGTCAAACCGCCTTAGGGACTCCGGCTCCAGATTTTCTGTCGGGGTTTACTCCCTCAGCCTTTCCCCTGAAGAGGTATGCCGCAAGGCAGCGGAGGTTTTTTGGAGTCAGAGTTTTCCTTCTCTGATGTGCCCTGACTGGAAGATCGAACCAGCGACACTTAGCTCGCAGGCCGACGCTCAATCCACTGAGCCAAACCAGCCAGGGTATCAGGATGATTAGCAATGTGAGAAATTGCTGACTTGAAGATAGAGAGGTACATGTATCAACAAAGCAGAGTCCTACAAACTCCAGAAATTAAAGTCTGCCTATTGGAATGAGCTTTGAAACAGAGTCTTCATCATCTACTCCAGAAAGAAACAAAATCCTACTACTAAGATGTTTGTTTATGTCTTGTGAGACCCTGGCCAGAAATACCAGCTATGTAGTACTGAATTTATGATCTATGAAATTGTGGTCATAAATGGGTGTTGTTTCAAGTCACTAAATTGGTGGTCATTTGCTAAGTAGAAATAAGGAACAAATGCATGTAGTTATATCCAAATAGAATAAAGATAACAATGCTGATTCCATGTGTTAAAAGATAAACTGAAGCATATTAAAAATTTTAAGACTTTCATTTGAACAAAATTGCTTCCAAAAGGGCATTGCCAAACCAGGAGTGATTAGGAGCACTCCACAGGCAGGATCCAGGGGAAAGATTTAAATAAAGTGTGGAAGCAAAGAAAGGAAATTATTCGATCAGCTATAGCTTAAAGCCTTGATGGCTCTTTGTGATCGATTGCAATAGGTATTTTGATTTGTAACTTTGTAGATTGTATAGGTTTGGATTTCTGTTTACTTACATAGCTCTTCACAGCATTAGAATCAAATCAGTCTAATGGTCTCCTTGTTTAACTCCTGCCCTGCTTATTCTTTACTAGCTTCCTTAATAGATTATATCAATTTGTTTTGATTTAAACAAACACATTTCTATGAAAGTTGAATATGAGGAGCTATATATTATTTTATCAGGTAGCTAATTTGAATTGTTTTTAATTTTCTCCAACGAATAAATTTTATGGTGCCATAAAAAAGAATAATTTATGTTTCAGTGCCTACTATGAGCAAGAATTAGATGAGCTCCAAATTGACAGCAATTACCAGTGATAAAGATGCAACTTGAAATCCCTTGAAATTCTTGTGATTTAGCAAGATATGCCAATCCTTAACCATGACAGCATTACAGGATTGTTCAGATGTGGATACTCACAAATGAACACACACATACACAGACACAGGAGATATAGGCACTATTGACACAAGGGATTTTTTATAAAATTAAAAGTGGACCTAAATCCAAATACATTGAAATGCTATGTAGGGCCATTTTCTCAATAGAAGATTCGTATTTATAATTCAGAAAGGAGATTTTGCCTCACTTGCTTCATTTTAGAGATATTGTTTTGAATTTTGAGGATTTCAATTACTTAGAGACCTTAAGTTCCCCCTAACCTAAAATAAAATTAATAATGCAAACAATAAATGAAAATATCAGCTTTATTATTGAAAATGCTGAACTGAAAAGGTGCTTTGGATGTATAGCCACACCTGAGCACTCTTGTATTTCCTCAGATGCTGAACTTGCCCACTGATATGATAAAGCACTCTTTCAGACAAACCATTCTTTATTCTTGCTGAAAGAAGTAAAGTGAGACTAGAGGAAGATAGATGTTTCTTATTATTATGTCATATAGGATGAAGATTACTACTTAATGATAGAACAACTATCAAAAGTAGAATGATTTAAAGGTGTTTATTTTAAAATTCATAGGATAGGTAGAATATCTAAGTATCATAATAATTATGCATTACTTTGATTTCTAAATTTCTAAAGTACATTTTACTTATAATGTATTTGGGGGCTATTGTATGTGGTTATGGCACATTTGTTTCCAAATATTCTACAATAGGTTGTAAATTTAGTCCCAGTGATGTAAGTACTAAGCTCCTTTAGGATAGGGTAAGAGTATGCACTTCCCAGTATGCAATCGTAGGACAGCCCGGAGAAGCTGGCAAGCTTTCAGGAGATGAGGGCTCCCCTTCCTGCTTTTACATTCAGCCCCCAACATGTGATCCAAAAGTTATTTCTGAGTGACCTAAAAAGTCTCAGTTTGACTCTCATTTCTTAAAGGGGGCACAACTTTCTAGGAGAAGATTTAGTTCATTAGCTTATGTTTCAAAGGAATCTTTATCTCTGCCTTACAGATGTTAATGTTCTTTTGAACTATTTGAGTATCATGCAAGCGAGAGCCAGAAATATGTCACAGAAAGTGTAACATTGTGAATTCATAGAAAATGTATGCATCTGGAAATACAGGACGTGATTCTGCTCATGATCATACTGCTCCTCCAAAGGAATATTTTGGAAAATGTGTAGTAAGAGAAAAGAGAAGACTTAAATATTTATATATGTATAGATATATACAGTTAAAAGCGTATAACCCTGTATGTAAATATGACATTTTTTCTGCACCTACATTATACGAATAAATGAAGATGTAATCAGATTTACAAAATATTCTCTTATAAGTAGACATGTATATTTATTGCCTCAGTTAACCAAGTGAACTTATGTTCATCTTTTATATTTTCTATAAAATCTTCTCATGAGACAATAAGGGGAGAAAAATACAGAAATACAAGGATTGTAATCAAAGGACCTGTTTTCACATTCTGTTTTTATGATTTCTTTTAAGTTTGCAATAGTAAGTGCATTGGCATATTCTATAACCTCTCTCTAGGCCTGAGTTTCACCATCAGTGAGGTGAGATGTCAAAGACATTATCTATATAACATGTTTAATTGTGGAGATTAATTTTGAGATCTTTCTCCATAAATCACAATGCAATAAATAAATGCTTAGCTTTCTTCCAGCTCAGTATTAAATAAAGTGCGGAGTGTTCACTCCACCCTCGGACCTTTGCCAACATGCTATAGCCCATGGCACTTAGCACTTTTTGCCATATCTTAATGTTATTACCCTTCCTTTTACTACTAAAATGTGAAGTCCTTGAGGGCATAATTTATTTTATTCATTTATTGCCCTTTATTGAAAATTGCCCATATATCTTGCACATAGCTCTTACATTACTATCTGATGGATAAATTACGTAATTCAACAGACAATTATTGGATGTAGAATATTGCCCAGGTTGTGATATATGCTAAAAATATGATATAAAGTGATGTCGAGGAGCAGTGCCTATTATTCGTGAGTTTAGTGTTTCAAACTATAAACATTAAATTCCACTTAGCTTTCTCTTCTAGTACACATTTTTGTCTCTTACAGAAATATGGGAATAGGAATTATATGATATTCTATCAAGAAAGTGAGGACATTGGAAATACTGTTGTGGCACAGATTTTAATAGAGAGGATAACAGTCTCTTTGACACTGATCAACTGAGGTCTAATTTTAGTTCAGACATTTACCATTTGTTTCATTTTGGCCACGTATTTAATTTTCAGTCACTTAACTTTCTTAAAGCAATACAATTAATGTAGACAAGTAATGACTTTGTATAAATCTCAGATTATCAGTCTTGAAAATGTTCACTTACTTTTTTTCCTTAAGAATACCATACATTAAATTTTAGATATTTCTCCAATTACCCACTGTGATATGACGGAGGCAGTCCCTAGTTTAATTGTGATATACTTAATATTTAAGGGAGCTATTTTATTAAAGAGTGTATAAAATGCAAAGTTATCTGTTGGACTTTATTACTGTTGGTGGTGTTAATTGAAACTGAATTCTGATTAAGGTGAAAATATCTGCTAAATGAGGACTAAAAATATGTATTATTAATCATGCCAAAAACAAGCCTGAAAATGTAACATTGATACAAAGCAGAAATGAGGTCTCATTTCTCTATGGAATTCTCTCTAAATTTTGACTAAAATCAGACTTTGAAACTGTTTCTCATACAGGGTGGCATCAACATGACAGGACCATAGTGACTTTTAAAACCTTATGATTTAGATATTAATATGAACTATTTCATAGCAAGGAATTCCTTTCTATATGCAAATGCCATTTCTAATGTAGTTCTATGGAGTTAATAAAAAAAGATTCATAATTATTTCTGAAAATATTAACTTAAATAGACCAAACTTTGGTATTTTTAGTATTTGGTATATTGTAGTGCCTTAAATCTGAAAACAAAATTAATGTTTTACCTTTAAAAATATTTTTAATTCATATGTATAAATAAATGAATATAACCTTG
The DNA here is from genome assembly GCF_987537825.1 of Furipterus horrens. Classification (NCBI taxonomy): domain Eukaryota; kingdom Metazoa; phylum Chordata; class Mammalia; order Chiroptera; family Furipteridae; genus Furipterus; species Furipterus horrens. Next base: position 27,925,338 of record NW_028327172.1, on the reverse strand, counting down.
ATATCCTCTTATATTTTGAAATATCTTTTAAGAATTAGAGTGTGGAGTAGATATAATTATTTTTATTGATATAATATTGGATAGATTTCTCATATTTGTAATAAACACGTAGTTATCTAATTCCTCAGGATATGCCTATATATTCATCTATCAATTATTATATCTATCTATTATTTCTATTTTAATTTCTACAGTCATCAACTTGTTAAGGTACAAAATAGCAAATCAAAAGACTGACCGCCTTTGTCTCCTTGGTTCCCACTCACCGAATTCACAGTATTATTTGCCAATTTAGCCTAATGTGAGTAGTTTCACTGTATGAAAATAGGATATCATCAGGTTCTATATAGAATTATATGGTGTAGAAATTGAGTGGTTTTTGTATAAACTGATAGCATCCATGATACTTAAAGAAATAATTTAGCAAACTATTTTCGGTTCACATTATTATTTGTCCTAGTAAAATAAGAGAGCAACAACAACAACAACACATCATTGCATTTAGTAAAATTTTGTGAAATATATTCAGAAATGCATAAGAAGAATAACAAGAAGACATTAACGTTATTTCAAATTTTGACAAGAATACAGTTTTTTAACTTTATTTTTATTGACACTATTACAGATGTCCCCTTTCCGTCTCCCATTGGTCACCTTCACCCAGCCCCACCCCCTTTCCTTATGGCCAATCCCTTTACTTCTTTCTTCAGGTCATCCCCTTTCCCCCCTCACTCTGACAGTTGTCACTGTTCCATGAATCCATGCATCTGGCTTTATTTTGTTCATCAGTTTATTTTGCTCATTAGATTCCAAATAGAGTAGTACCTTGGCTCTTATTGTTAACTCATTCTAGAACTCGTGATGAGTGCCAAAACCTATGAGTCACGAATGATGATGCACATTCTCTTATGAGGGCAGTGTTGTGACTCATACAAGTTCTAGCAAGTGGGATGAATCCCAAAAAAGTGCTGAATGCTGAAATGTTTTTCTCATCAAAATGCAATGAGTACAGGGTTTGAGGAGTTCTGAAACCAAGGAATACTGAAGTATGACTGTAAGTGAGATCATATGGCATTTGTCTTCCTCTGACTGGCTTATATTGCATAGCATCAAAATCTCCAGATTCAGCCATGCTGTCATAAAAGATGAATTCCTTATTTTTTACTGCCATATAGTATTCCATTGTGTAAATGTATCACAGCTTTTTTATCCACTAGTTTACTGATGGGCACTTGGGCAGTTTCCGGATCTTGCCTATTGGAAATAATGCTGCTATGAACATAGGGGTGCATATATTCTTTCAAATTGCTTTTTTATGATTCTTAAGATATAGTCCCAGTAGTGATATTGCTGGGTCAAAAGACAGTTCCATTTTTAATTTTTTGAGGAAATCCCACACTATTTTCCACAGTGGCTACACCAGTCTAAGGAATAGATATCCTGCATAGCAAATTCAGGACTTGGGATTGTATATTTAATCAAGGAAAAAGTACCTGTAGTGAGAATGCTCAGTTAATGGTACACATGCTAATACACAGCACACATACAGTTGAGGTGTTTTTTCTGTATATTTTTATGAAAATCAACAAATATTATAATAATAGAAGTAATAAAACTATAGCTTAATACAAAGAAGCCATTCAGTATAATAGTTATTTTACAAGTAATTTGGTATGAAATAACAAGCTTATTAAAGAAGGTGGTGACACATTTTTCTGAATCACATTTTTCCAAACAAACACGTTAATTTAAGATATTTTGTAGTATTTGCTGCCATAGTAAGAAGCCCTTCCATAGGAAACTGAGTGGAATATTTTAGAAATACAACATAGATATAACTTCTGGAATAGTAGGTAATGTGAGAAGCCCTACATACCCATGAAACAATGGAGCAACCAAAACTGATGAAAATGTTAGTAAATTTCTGGAAACTGTATTAAGAGAATACAGAAAATAAAGAACCTTTAATTTAGAAATATCTATGAAATCTCACCGAGAACAATGAGAGCTTATCGCAACTGAGCTGCAATCTGCTTGGTCTCACCCCCTCCCAGTTCAGTATGATGGAAGAACCACTTGGGGTGGGTACACTCAAGAACAATACTCTTCTCTCCGCCCAGATCACAGCCAAGAGCTCTAATCTACTCCAGAGGAGAAGGCTGCTTGATCTGCATTGCAAAGGCTCTTATTTAGGCAACAGAATTATGAGAGACTTAGGGCTCTCTTCTTTCCGCCAACCCCAACTTGTAGGATCAAAGATCTACACTAGGTGTGGTAGGCTTAACTGAATGGGCACCAGCCAGCCTTGCCCCTCCTATCATGTAGGGCAAAAGTTCCATGTTAAGAAGCAAGCTTTAAAAAAAGGCCCCAGCCCAGAGCCTGGCTGTGAAGAAGGTATCACTGTGAGAGAAGTGGTCCACTAACCCTCGCTCTGTATCAGTGGTGAAGAGTGTTCGCCAAATGCGCAAACTAAAAGAACAGAGAACTCTGAAGCGCTACGCAAGTGATCCACTTTAATTCGGAACTGTGTAGGAAGGATGGTCAAGACTACGTATGCTCTAGAAAACAATTTAGGTTGTAACAGTTAAGAGGAGGATGGTAGAACCATGAAAGCAACAAGAAAAACTGTCAACTCACGGAAGAAAACTAGGGAAACAGCAAGCTAAAAAATCCCTCCTGAGGTCACTGCATACCTTCAAGACTGACATGGGGATTGTCTCTCCAAAGGGGAGGGATTAATTAAAAACAATAGAGCAACCATCTGGTAATTAGCCAAGGCTTACAACTGAGTGTACCAACTGAGGCAGCTGGTTCAACAGAAAGATTTAATAAAAGAGAAAGTGAAAGAAATACATTCCCAATTTTACAGAAAAAGAAATAGAGGCTCATAAGCAGCTAATAAATAGTCACTCACATTTACCCAGTAAGGAAAAGAAATTAGAAGGTATTGGCCCCTTCCCATTGCTATTCCCTCTAATATGCTTTACTTCTTCATTTGTTCAGCTTATTAGTACATCTTTACCCTCTCAATGACTAAGGAAGAGCAAAAGTTCAGAAACATAGTTGCCAGTAAATGTTCAAATGACTAAAATCTTAAAGGGTTATTTGTTTATGCAGTGACATGGCATAGTAACATCTCAGTATCCAGAGAAGCATAGTACACATTTTAAAGATATAAACAAAATATTTTTTATAAAAATGCATCTATTCTAGGTTGAGGTCATGTAAATACCATGCTGAGGTGCTAGAAAAAGCTTTCACTTGATACATTTTGTGATTCTGCAGACTGTTTTTTTCCATCTCCTGGATATTGATTCTTTTGGAATACTGAAGAAAATTTGAAGCTGTTAAAACTAAAAATCTAATGTTTGAACAAATATTAAATTAGTCATTTAGAAAAGTATTTGCAAATACATGATAATTAGCAATGTCTTAACCCTCTGGAAAGTATAGGTTTTAGTAGAAATTCAGACATGGTTTGTGATGTTTGCTTTGTGCAAGTGTGTGTGTGTGTGTGTGTGTGTGTGTGTGTGTTTGGAACTGGGAATGTTTACCCTATACCTTTTGGTATTCCATATATCTCACTAGCCTTATGAACATACCTTGAGTATGTTTGTCATTTACATTCTATATCAGACGAAAGGTTCTAATGTGTTCCCTACTCTGAGGCATTCTTTCCAAAGTACAGTCATTGACTCAGTCAAGAAACAAAATGAAAGAAAGCAATAAAGATTATGGCAGACAGAAAATACAAGACTGTGGTCTTTTTAGGCTTGAGTTTACATTTTCAAAAGTTTCACGGTCCCATACCATATGACTGATTTTTAGAAAATGTAATATATGGGATTATGAAGTCCAGTAGAACTTGAATTCCACATTCATCTCAGATCACATATAGATACTTGGGTAATTCACTTAAGCTTTATTTGCTGTTTCTGCAAAATATAAATAATGATAGTTTTCTCCCTCTGATATTGTGAGTGTTGAATAAAATAGTTTATCTGATGCCTAACAGAAAACCTGAAATCTGGTAGGTGTTCTGTTGATCCTAGTTTCCTTCCCTTTTGACACCTTTGACACCCTTGATTAAATCATATTTTATGCACACATTGATATATTACTAAGATGGAGCCCCAGTAAATGAAATTTACCCTTTGCATAAAACACTGTTGCTGCTCAAAGCAAATTTCCTCCTTGGATTCTTCAGTTAGAAGGTCAGAATCATGCCTCCTGTGTAAGTGTTACAGCAACTGTATCATAACCTCAACGAAAATTCATCAATCTGGCAATTATCTTCACTGATATAGTCAGGGCCTTGGGAGTAAATACTGTGCTTTAGAGGGATTGCTAGCTCAATCGTACATGATAAATCCCATTCTCTTCAGAAGACATCTTGCTTTAGATGTCATGGGAGATATATAATGTAAATATATTGCATTAGAAAAGTGCTTGGAAGGTCATATATCAACAGGAGTGTAGACACATAATTCTCCTATTTAATTAGAATGACTGCTGCATGGTGAGTCAAAACATTTACTTTCATACTATACAAAAAGTTTGAATTAAAAAAATGAAACAAATTTATTTTATAAAACTAATATTTTCTTTTAAATTAGATTGCTCAATATTAGTGGATTGTTTTTTTGTTTGGTTTAATCGGGTGAGTTAAATTTAGTTCTTAAAAAGTACAAAATTCTATTTTTAAATTAATTTGTTATCTGTTCTAAAAATGTAAAGCAATAATTCTCTTCTTCGTATAAAGACAGTGTAATGTGCTAGTATGTTTACAGTAGGGAAAATGATGGATAAAGAGACAGGGATTCTAGGCTTCAGTCCTTTTCTCAGTATTATACAGTCATACGTTCCTCTAGTTAGTGCGAAGATGGAATTATATATTCCCATCCTCGGCCTATTTTCCTGTTTGTCAGATATTGCTGTTACCTTGCTGACACCATTTGTAAGATCATCCTACTACTTAGATAAAGTCATGGCATTCTGTTTATTTGAAAAAGAAATTAAGTTACAAATTCCTGGCTTAAAGTCACAGTTATGACTCTTAATTAGCTGAATAAACTTAAAAAATTACTTAACTTCTCTGAAACTTATTTACTTCCTACAAAAAGAGATTGAACTAAATCTCCAAGAAGTGCTCTGGTTCATACTCTTCTTCACTGTAATGCCTGACACAAATTTAAGATAAATATATAATCACTATATTCTGTGTGTATGGGTGTGTATTATATTATATGAAGATGTTTTAATAGTTTAATTATGATTCATGTATTTTGGAACTCTGGGAAAGTATGTATTTATTGTGATGAAGACTAATTTGCATTGTACTTCATCAATAT